>NW_022987008.1:0-142184 GCF_010093935.1 Zasmidium cellare ATCC 36951 | reverse complement strand
TTCTACGCTTAACCTAGTACTAGGTTAATTAGAGTTCTATATATTACTATAACCCCCTATTATAAGTATAAACTACTATTAAACTTACGCTTTTTAGCTAACTTTATAATATTATAAATCTACCTCTCTAAGATATAAGTCCGGCGAGCTACCTCTTTATTAGTTAGGCTAGTAGTCTTAAGAGCCGCCGTAGCTACCTTTATAGTAACTAGATATATATTAGTCTAGCTATTTTATCGATTCTAAAAATCCTCGGCGTACGTTTAGACTACTTTATAGATACTACTATTAGCTAGCTCTCTATATCGCTAAGGCACTCGATTAGTAATCTAAAAGGCTAGCTTTCGTACTATAAGTATAGTAGTAGTTACTATAGAAGTAGAGTAATTTATAGTTAACGGCGGTATCTATTTAAAAATAGTATAGCTTTAGTAATAGCTATAATTAACACCTTTACAGTAGAATGAAGTTAAAGGATTACAAAGTCTATTACTGATATGGCTAGTCTATCCGTTGCGGCCGGCAAGGGGGTGGCAAGGACTTTTGGTACCACCCTCCGTACATTGCGTGTCGTGCTGTGTAGATCGATGTCGGATTAGGGAGGCGGTTGTCGTTTCGCTTTTCGCTCTGCCGAGGCAGGTTGAACTCTGTTTTTGCTATCACCACTTCACCCTTTTTGCTATACGTACCATCGACTTCTTTCTCACCTCATCACCAACACGTCCTGTGAAGGCAGTGGCGAACCTGACTCACTCTAGCAGCCCAGGCCCCATGGAGATGCAGGTGTGGCTTGCAATCAGGCTGGGGTCGGAGAGCGCCTACAGAAGCAGCACTGACGGCTCCGGAGATGCCTTGACAATACCTTCAATGATTTCCTGAACGCCGCCTCGATCGATGCAAATGGCGTCAATTTCTCCTCAACACACGCTCGGCTTTGTTCGGATCTTGTAATCACAGGCCAGAAACCTCCACGGCTTGTCCGCTCCTCAGCTTGAGAGACAAGTCGTAGAAAAGAATGCCCCTGGTTACACAGCAGCATGTCGCTCGCTTCGAGCCCAGAACACGTTGTCGGAACACGTCCGCGGTGCAATCTACTGCAAGCCTTTACCCACCCGATCTAGATTGCCAGTCTATTTCTTGCCATCGGCAAGTGAGTAACTGCCTATCTCGGAACGGTTGGTGGGTCCTCCATCGACTTCACCTGTTGCCTCGTGGTATATCTCAGCCATATGGAAGTGCTCCGTGTGCCCTCGGGTCTAGATATCACGACGAGATCGCAGATTGTAGGACTCAGTCTCGTTCTACCGCTTTTCAGCTATGTTAGGACTTGCCCATGTGCTTTGAAGCTCAAAGGGAAGACCTACTTGCAAATGCAATTGTTTCTCTGCTGTATAGATGTTGCCATCCTCAGCTTCTTCCTGTCGACGGACCCATCACTTCGTCATATGGAGGCTCTACCAAGTCAGCAGGAGCAAATTTCAAAGCGGTTTATGGCGAGAATCACCTGCTCGAAGGTTAGCCGCGCCTTTGATTGCTCTGTTCGGCACGAGAAGGCTACCATGGGCAATGCGACCTCGTGAAATACCGTGAATCGGGCCAAAGAGGCATTCAATGGCTCGGCAATGCCGAAGCATCATACAAATACCGCAAGAAATCAGCTAGTCCTGCAAACATAGACATACACTGAAGTCACAGCAAAGACATGCCACTCACCAACAAGGCCCTCTCGATCATCGACAACCAACTCCAACAGTACCTACAATCAACTCCATCCAACAACTTCGACCGCGAGATATGGAAGAACCTCAGGATCCTCTCGACGTCCGCCAATAGCTCCGGCAGAACCACCAACGTCCACTTCTCCGTCGTCATCCCTGAGAATTGTGGCAATACCTTCGGCATCGCGGCTGGAGGCGCTGTGGCGACGCTGTTTGACGGTGTGACAGGTAAGGCCGCCGCGAGGGGTGGTACTAGAATCAGCTGCTAACGTGTAGGCACAGGCGCTGCGATTTGTGCCGTGGACAAGGATGGGACCTGGAACGGAAGTGAAGTCTCTCGGTCGCTGTCGATGACCTACTACCGACCAATTGCCCTTGGGGAGGAGGTCAACATCGACTGCGAGGTGGTCGACGTCGGGAAGCGGCTTGCGACCGTGAGAGGCGTCATGACCAGAGCAAGCGACGGTCGCGTGTTGGCTACTTGCCAGCATGAGAAAGTTTGCTTGGCGGGAACGGCGAAGTTGTGAGGACTGTGTTCCTCTCAGCGAGGGACGGGGAGCCTGGAGATTCCTTTTCGGCATCATTGATGTGCTCATTGGTATGCATGAGGGGAGGATTCAACAAGGAGCCAGAGAATTGGAAGGCTGGACATATATCTGGATCACCGGAGCTTGGCATCAGAGGCCTTGTGTATTGTGCCTTTAGCGTCCATGTGAGCTATGATCTCAAGGCACTGGTGTTCGTTAGCAAAATTGGTAACAATGGTCTAAATGAAGGAATAATGTTTCTGTCAGTGATTTCGTGATATGTGAAGGTTCTATGATCGCTACTACAACCGTCAATATGAAGACCGTTCATCAAACATGTACTACTGACATTGAGATGAACTGTCACACCGCGCTGGACTCAAGACGAGCAAGTCGCGCTCGTAGACTTGCATACTCGCTCCCTTGACCCTTCTTCGTACCAGTAGTATCAGTATAGCAATTCAGATCCATGAAGCTCGACTTCTTCGACATGACCGCTGCCGCGAACGCCGGTGAGCAGACGACATCGCCTGTTCGTGCATTAGTGACCATCGTCGTCACACGTCATGGAGACTTGCCAGTCGGTGTGCTAGGCGCTGAAGGCGTCTTTCTCGAACGGATCTCTTGGTTGAGTCGCTCGGCGGCGCTCAGGGCACCCTGTCGGCACTTGGTCTCGAGCTCGGCGTTGTAGGCGGTGGAGGGGCCGTCGGAGAGCCACGAGGAGCGCTTGTCGGGCTGTGGTTGTTTAGCAATGTCTTCGAGGCCTGTCAGGAAGTGGTGGCGGAAGCCTACCGACATGGTTGTTTTGGTTGTTGAGATGCACCTTGTTAGATCAGGTAGTGTTGCTGGGTAGTTGTTTCTTTCTCGAGCGGGTGAAGCGAGCGCTGCTCAACTTGTTTCTGAGGTCGAGAGTGTGAATTGCGAAGAAGCGAAATGTTCAGAAACCGATAGATGAGAGGTAACGACCGTGTGTTATATAATAGATCAGAAATCAATGTTCAATGGCATTGTCCCCTCCAAAGGAACGAACAAAGAATCTGAAACAACGAAACGACAGTGCTGTCTTTATGACAAGCCGTATCAGTAGTGAGGGCCGTGCTGGCGGCACAGGAGGTGATGAACGCCGATGTTCGCCGTCTATTATAGGCCTTGTCAGGAGGCGTGAAGCCTGAAGCCATGTATTCTGTGTCCAGCCAATGGGATAAGAGCCATTCATTCACCCATGCATAGCAACCTATAACGCAACAAACTCAAACAAATCGTTAGTGTACTCACCTGTCAAGTGCCTCTAAAGGCCGTTCAGCGATCCGTTTTGTAGGTGGGAGAATAGAAGTCCGTCTTTGAAATGTGGAGACCCTGACCTAGCCTGCGAAGCAATGAATCGGCGAGAGGTCAACACTCAGGTAATCGTCAGGTCGAGTGAGCCAATGCCAGCGAGAGCAGTGCGCCGTTGGGGTTCAAGTAAAATTTGTCTTGCGGTATGATTGCGATGCTGTATTCATAGGAGTCAAGACGCTCACTTACTCGGCTCTATACACTGGCTCCAAGCTTAGCCAATAGTCTATCCTCTACACCATCGAGAATATAGCGATGGTCGATAACTTCCAAGTTCTCAATTTCGCTGTTGAAGATCTTGTCGGGATCTTCTTGGCCGCCCATCGGATTTTGGCCCATCTGCGCCTGGGCCATTTGCTGTGTCGCCATAGAGGCAGCTGGATACTGTCAGTAAACGCCTTCGTTCATAGAAAGTACCTCGACAGTGAAGTGAACGCACCATTGTTGTTGCCCAGGATGAAGTTGTATACTGGCTGCAATCCGAACAAAGTAAGGAAGTACCAACTCAGACTGGACACCCATCTGACGTCCAGATCTCTGGTTCCAACACCAGCTTGCAGCATCTGCTTGAACTGCGGTGTCAAGGGAAAGGGAAGTTTCACTGCAGAGGTTTCAGCAGGCCGCAGTCTTCATGATCTTCATACACCACATACTGATCACGTATCCCGAAAAGAAGGCATTGATCCAGCCCATGATCAAGCTCTGAGGCACCATCATGGCAACATTTCCCTTCATCATGCCCATCATGCCCTCCATCATAGCAGGATCAGACATCGGGTTCGCTCTTGGCTTCCCCCTGTTCTCTGGGTCGGCGAGAAACTTGCCCTCCTTCACTCCTTCGATGAACACCTCTTTGCGTCTCTCGAAAGATGCCTTGGAAATCTGCTGGTGGTTGCCGCGGAGGTTCTGTGCGCGTAGCAGCGACCGCTGCTCCCGGATCTTGGCGAGAGCCTGCTTCTTCGGAGTCGTCTGGAGCAGAGTGCTGAGGTAGTGCCGCAATACACCGGTGAGGATCATGACTACGGTGATGGGAAGGAGAATCCAGTAGCTGGGAAATGTTAGCGACTTCTGAATGGTGTTTGGAGCGATCGCGTCGCGTACAAGAGAGCAGGATCCCTGTGGATCTGCTGTTCCTCTGGGCCTGCCATGGTGGTAGTCCAGTATCTGTATCGAGCTGGTCGCGGTGGGAAGAGGACGAGAAGGTCGACGTCAACCTGACCTTCACATGTCGCGGAGCTTGGAACGCCAAGGCCGATGCGGCTCAGAGTGAGGACAGCTGGAAGTAGCTTCACTTTAATTGAACCGTCAACTTTCTTGTTCTGCACTGAACAGAATGCTATAAGAACGACTAGAAACACATCCTCGACCCAAACGCCAAGTGAAAGTGCTTCAGAATGGCGGATAGCCGCGTCTCCCCTTACTCCCTGAACGACCTCAAAAACACCACCGACGACGCGCTTGGGAACTACCTTCGAGGACTCTCCTTTAAGCAAGACAACTCGAAACTCGATGTGCGACTGGCTCTGGGATATGTGGCGGTGATCATTGCAGGGGCAACATTCGCTGCCGATTACAAGTTAGGATGGGAGGCCACGAAGTACTGGACGGCTGTTGCAGTTGCGGCTTATGCAGTGCTCAACACCGGCCTCACATACTGGATGTACATGGTTGAGAAGGGACTCGTATTCGAGGGTGATCGAAGCGGCAGCAAGGTGAGCGGTGCACGTAGAAGTTGGAAAGGTGTTGTGTGCTGACCGTGATGACAGGTCTCGATCGCTTCCAAGACCAAGAAACACGATCCAACCTACTACCTCACCGTGACAGTCACCAAGCAAAACGAGACACCGAGCACATGGCAGATCAAAGCCCCCTTTACGACCTGGTTCACGGCAGATGGCTTCTTCGTTGCAAAACCATTTCAACAGTGGTTGGCTACCAGTATTGAAGCGGTAGGCGACGCCGACGCAAAGAACGCGAGCAGGGATGAGAGGGACGAGCTGGCTTCTCCGACAGCGAAAGTACAGGTGCAGCAGCAGAACGACGGGCACGTGGACTCGACGGGAGCTGACAAGGGCAAGGGGAGCAAGAGAACGAAGAGAAAGGGATAGTAGCCCGCATCTGTTAGGAGTAAAGGAGCCTTGAACATGTCAATCTCAAAAGCCCGGTCATGATAACAAACATGCATATCACCCATGAGCTTGCGTCGAATGATGTGCTGGGCTCACTATGCATAGTAAATCCGAGGATGCCAGTCTGATGAGGTGGCCACATCATGAACCGCCCCGGCAATCATTACTACGAGAATAGCTCCTGCCGCACATGAACAAGAGGAACTCCTGGACCACGTTCCTATCCGCCTTTTCGAAGTCGTCTTCATGTCAGGTGCGGAGTAGATGAGATCTTTGGCAGAACAGATTCTGGACTCGAAAATCGTAACTCGAGCTCGTGGCTGGTCTATGGACGTACGAACTCCATATCGAATGCTAGTAGGCATTGAGAATTGCCGCAAGAGCGGTCCTTAGATTTATGATCGAGCTCTAAGCCGTCACGAGACTATCAACCCACGACAGTTTCAAAAGCCTTTGGCCATGATCGAGGCATCATTGACGTGGCGTCTGGCTTCCGCCTTGTTTTTTTAAACGAATGAGTATCAAGTAACATGCCAACCTTCGAACGAAAGATTTATTCACTGGTCACGTGCCTCAAATCCACCTCTAAACTTTTTGCTCCATTCATCACCACCTCGGCTTTGCCCTCTACAACTCCATCGACTTTCTCAATCGAACCTGCTTCCTGCATTGTTTTTGTTTGGCAGTGTGTGACAGTAGCTGCACCTATCACAATCTTGCATTTACAAGGCGTTTGGTGTCGAGTTGAATCAACATATTGCAATTGGACCTTTTCGTGAATCGAGCATCAACACAGAAAAGCAAGCACAGAATGGCTTCCCTACGACCGAGAGTACCTCGCATGACATGGCCATCACCGAGTCCGAAACTCGTACCAAATATCGCCCAGCGACGATGGTATGCGAACACGAACGACATCGAGGGCATGCTGAATGAGAAGTCACTCTGGGAAACGATCGATCCATCCATTCGAAAGCTCGCCGTGTTCAGTGAGCACGCGAGGGCCCACAACTACCAAATCCCAATGCTTTCCAAGTCGCAGCATGGAACCTTCGACCAAGCCAGAGCTTACCAAGTTGCGGCCGCCATTCGACAGCTACGAGAGATGAACGGCGATGTGGTTGCGGGGAGGAAGTTGGGCTTTACTAACAAGCAGTTGTGGCCCGAATACGGCGTGGACGAGAGCAATTGGTCCTATGTCTATGAGAACACGGTGCTTGATCTTCCAGAGAAAGGCGAACTCAGCGAGGGCAAGGTGGTGCTTGCCGATATCAGCCACTTATCCGCAGTCGAACCCAAAATCGAGCCGGAGATTGTCTTCGGTCTGAAAGAAACGATTGACCCTTCTATGAGCGACCTGCAGCTTTTGGAATGTATCGATTGGCTCGCCCACGGTTTTGAGATCGTTATATCAATCTATCCGCATTGGAGGTTCACGGCTGCTGATGCGACTGCTGCGTTCGCTCTTCATGGCCTATTGCTCGTAGGGCCCAGGAAATGGCTTCAGAAAGAGGGGCCGCCGAACGAGCAACTTGTTGAAAGTCTCAAGAAATTCACTGTAGAGCTACATCAGAATGGCGAGAAGGTTGACACTGGGAGCGGAACGAATGTGCTAGGCAGTCCCATCAACGCACTTCGGCATCTGGCTGAGATGTTAGCCAAAGACGAAGTCAACAAACCTCTGGAGGCTGGCGAGGTTGTGACGACTGGAACGCTGACGAGGGCCCTGACGATCAACAACAATGATCACTGGTCTACAAAGATTGATGGCATCGACCTGCCGGGTCTGGATGTGACTTTCAAACTGCATTGAACGGGGTCAAACTGGATTCGATGGAGGACGACAACAAAATTGCCTTCATCCTGACAGACTGATTGGCCACACGAGCATTATTTCCACTGAGGCTATTCATCGATGTCGAAATACACGACTCTGGAGTCTAGTTCAATGTGAGAGTCTCGTCGTCCGCGTTCTCGTGGAGTTCGAACTCGATGCGCCCAATGCACAGCTCCCACGGCTTCCTCTCCTGCGTATACGCCGAGATTTCCACCACATTCACATCCTCTCCCCAGCCCGGGAAAAATTTGGGGAAGTCTCCCACGATGGGATTAGCGTGACCTTTGCCTCCCCAAACTGCAAAGACATTGTACACTTTCAGAGCGGTCCCATTCGCAATCCTCCACGCATGGACCTCTGCGACGGTGAAAGGCTGGAGCGGGCCCACAGGTTTCATTGTGAGGCCCTTGAAGTTGAAGAATTGGGAGACGTTGTAGTCAACGGGTACCTCGGAGTCGAACGTCATGCGCGATGGAGAATTATACTTGTTGGGGACTGTCACGATCGTGTTCGTGCCCCTTACTGCGCAGTCTGTGTCGTTCTCGGAGATCACACCCTGCTCAACCGCTAGAGAGGTGTTCATGACGTTCATCCGGAGAAAGTCGAGCGGGAAGTGGTGGTCAAGAGGTTTGACCGGCTTCTCTGTTAGGTCGATGTCGCCAAACTGTATGCTGGTCTTAGCAGGCGACAAGCGAGTCAGGCTGGAGTACTTGCCGTCAGGTTATAATGCAAGCGAGGTTTCGAAAGTTGTGCAACGCCATCGACGAACGTTTCCTCACCGAGGCTGAGGATGGTCTGGTCGAAATATCTCAAAGGCGATGCTGTGGTTGTGCCCACGGCGCAGAGAACGGCGGACAGTTGCCAGAGATTGAGACGCATATTCGGAGATTACGACGTTAGCCAGAAGAAGCAGCGACAGAAAGATTGAACAACAGCTACGCGTTGGGTCTTTCTAATTGAAAGCAGGACATTCATGCACAATGTGCCGCAGGCCAGCATTGTAGTTGCCTACTCACCCCGCTCAACTTCGTATTGGCAAAGGATTGGGATGGAGGTAGAGTTTCGAGCCTATGCGAGATGAGAGACTTGAGACCCGATTGATCCTATAAGGACCTTGACCTGCACTTCGTGTGTGCGGTGTCCCTCAATTGGCAATCTAGGATAGTGTGCCTTAGGCATTGTGATGTGGCGGAGCAGCTGTCTCTTCGTTGTGAGTTTGTCTCGGGAGTTGATGGAGGGTTGAGTACGCCTCTCTCGGCTGTGACGTTGATCAGATAGATAGTATGATGCCATACAAAGCCTTGTCAACGGTACGATTGATGTGTGGAAACCAGGTGAAGTGAAGTGAAGTGAATGGGTCTGGAATGGAGGGAAGGAGACGGCCAGAAGTCGCTATCAAAAACACGACTTTTGCAAGCGAGAGAGACGGGAGCTCCCTATCTTATCGGCCTTCAACCCGACATTCACAAGGCAGTCTGGCAGTGACGGAGGGTGTACTGTAAGGCCACACTTTCATGTGATTGCACGACGCTCGTCTCGTCTCGTCACAAGCCAGCCAGCCAGCCAGCAACCATGCCCGCCGACGCCGAAGGCGACAGCCAAATGGTGTCTTCACCAGAAGCCTCCGACAACGACATCACCACCCCGCGAGACCAAACCATCGCCGGCAACATCCACTCCCCACCAGATTCACAACACCGCTCATCAGAAGCACGAGGCATGCCGACATCCGCATCCGGCTCCTCCATCGCGAATTCGAACGGAAAGCGTCCCATCCAAACGATTAGTAACGGGAACGACGACGTTGAAGGTGGGTTTATAATAACAGCACTTGATTGGGTTGGGTAGAATGATATGTTGATTGATGATGGAGTAGAGCTCGCGGCCATGGCGAACGGCAAGGCAAGACAGGACATTCCGGCGAAGACGCACCAGGCTAGTGGGTATAGCTGGACGCGTGCGGAGGACGAGCCGGGCTATTCGTGGTCGAACAAGAAGGCGCAGGATGAGTACGCGAGGGCTTGGGAGGGTCTTCAGCACAAGGACGCTATGGTTAAGAGTGAGTACAACGAGGACGATGCGTTGATGTCTTGGAAGGGCTACTGACGTGAATAGACCGGTACGGCGACCCTTTCGAGGCTGTCGAGCGCGAACAGGCAATTCTCGCTAGTCTGAAGCAACAGTAGACGAAGAGATGAAGGACGACGGAATGCATTACATGAGGACTTTTGCATTGCATGGTGTAGTGAGGAGCTCAAGGTCGAGCAAAAGCATAACGATACCCAATGAAGAACGAAGACTGAACTGCGTTGCGAATGAACCCTCTATCCATAATTCCTCAAGTTGCCTCGCTGGACACACTCGCCTCCGAATCTTGAACCTTGGAATCATTCCTTTCACGGCCTGTCAACAGTCGAAAGTCCTTGTCGGCATCCCCCGTCGTCCTTCGAAGTTCCGCGATCCTATCCAGGCCGATGGCATCAGGTTTCGAGGCCAAGACGGTGTAGTGAATGCTTTGGTCCTTCTTCACCACCCAATGTGGCATCACCAACACCTCTTTGAGATTCTCTGGCGGGCCTACCACCATGTGACACACCAGCTCTTCGTCCGGCGACTGACTCCCCGCTTGGTGAAGAGGGTGAGGGCCCAAAATACCCTCCTTGAAACGGTCCATCGCGAAATCAACTAGTTTGAGGGCCAGGCCAGTCTTCGACTTCACAGGCTTCAAGCACATCATCGCCTTGCTCGTCTCAATGAATTCTCTCGCAAACTTTTTGGCAAGTCCATCGTTGTAGGAAATGTTGGCTTTGTTAGGTTCTTGGCCGACAGGGGAAGTAGCGGAAAATGTCGTCGTATGCCCTGTGCCGACCCAGCTCGGCCTCCTATTCCCGAACGAGGTCTGCCTTCAGCGACATTTGGTCGAGTAGAGTGCTGTCACACGCACCGGGGCATCTGCAGAAGTTCAACGTGCCACGGAGTGGGCAATGTTCCGAGCAGTTCTTGGAGCCTCTGACGTCCAGCGCACGGAAGACCTTATAGTCGGACTGGACGAGGCGCTGTCTTCTGGTGATCGGCAGCATCTGTGTCTCGCGTGGAACGCTGCTCCCGGCTTCTGATGGTCTCCCCTCAGGGGCTCGTTCCTCCGGCGCCACGCTGACCTCCATGTGCCTGAGATGTGAGTCGATACCAAATGCGTCGCGCTCTTCTGGCTGCTCCTCTTGTGCGGTCGCATACGATGCTTCGGTGCTGGTAGCGGTCGTATATGATGCTTCGGTGCTGGTCGATGCGGCCTTTGGAGCTACGTTCTCGTTCGCCTCGTTTGCGGCAAGCTCTGCGGCGACGTACTCTGCAGCTATAGTCTGTCAGTGACATGGGCTTGCAAGAGGATGTGCGGAGAAACTAACGGTGGTCCATCGTGATCACCTAATCTCTCTGACGTGTTTGGAAATTGTGCCCGGAAAGTTGTACTCGCACGAAAGAATAAAGTTAGTCTGCGACTGAGTACGACGACAATGCTGCGATGTGGTCGTGTTTGATATGGCTTTGATTGGGAGCAACTTGTGCATGCTAGCTACTTCATCTCTTCGTGAGTTGAGCTTGCCCTTACTGCTGCAGTAACTGCGATCCAATGTCACCATGGCAGCGACCCAGCGCTATCTTCTCCTTCCTTGTCTCACTCAGCTACAGCAAGAGCAATCCTTGCGCCAACGACAGCAGTGATACTCTGGCCGCTTCTCCTCAACGACGAATCTTCGCCATCTGATCGAACTTATCGCGAACATCATCCGGATGCACACGACGACCAGTCTTATCGAGGAAACGACTTGCAACCGCCAGCCAGGACTGGCCAGGATCCCTCATGATGATCTCCGAGAGCAGCTGAAGCTCATCAAAGGTGAACAACTCATCCCCCTGCAAGGCTTTCCACTCCTCGATGGTGAACCGCGCCTCACTGCGGTGGCTGCGGTGGGATGGTGCGTTGCTCGCGGCTTTCTTGGGCTCGTCCTTCTTGGATTTCTCCTTGTCTTTCTTATTCTCGTTCTTCCCACCGCCGTCTCCGTCTTTCTTCTTCTCCTTGTCCTTGCTGCCACCCTCGTCCTTCTTCTTGTCGCCGCCGCCTTCGGCTTTGATCTTGGCGATCTCGTCCTTGAGAGGCTGATCGACTCTGGCCCGGCCCAGAGCTTCTGCGATTTGCTTGTAGCCGGTGCCCGACTCAAGCAGCTCTTTGATCTTCTGCTTGTCTTTCTTGGAGAAGTCGTCGTCGTTCTTCTTGTCGCCCTTGTCACCCTTGTCGTTCTTGGCATTGTCGCCACCGGTCTCGGCTTTGAGCTTGTTGATATGATCCTTGAGGAGACCGTCCAGGTTCCGACCGAGAGCCTGAGCGATCTTCTTGAAGCCAGTGTTGGAGGCCAACATCTCCTTGATCTTGTCATCATCTTCCTTGGAAAAGTCACCTCCGCCGTCTTTCTGGTCGTTGCCGTCCGCTTTGTTGTCCTTTCCACCACCGTCGTTCTTCTTCTGGTCGCCACCAGTGTCGGGCTTGCCTTCGATCTCCTTCCAGCGCGCTTTGAGCTCGTGCTGTGCACGACTCATCTCCGCAGCGATGTTCTTCCAGGTGGTGTTGCTCTCCTTGAACTCCTTGAGCTTCGCATCCTCCTCTGCGGTAAAGGCAGCGCCATCGCCACCCGTATCCTTGCCTCCATCGTTGTCGTTCTTGTTCTTCTTGGCGTTCTTGACCGCGACGTTGTTGTTGCCATTGACTACGCTGTCGTTCTTGGAGCGATGACGGACCATTACCATCTTGCCATCCTTGTCTTTCTTGATGTCGGTGTGGATGCTGCCAGGTGGCATCTGTACGTACGGATCTAAAGGCTGTTGAGTGTTAGAATCGAGTAGGGAGACTTTGATCTTCGGCACGAAGAGGCCGATGAATGGGTGCCACCACATGGCTTGGGCGTGGTGCGGGCAGCGGCTTGTTAGTACGGCAGATGGCTGGCTGTTGCGGGTGTTGATGAGTGGTGGGTGGTGGGTGGTGGGTGGTAGATGGTGCTGGTCGATGGCATGAAGGTGAAAGCCATCGTGGGGAAAGTGAAGCAGGTGAAGCAAGTGAAGTGCGCGATGTGACGTGTTTCGAGTAATATTGAAGTGAAGTGACACACTCACATTTTTCTTACTCGCGCTTGACATGCTCCAGATTCGAGGAAGCAATGCATCAATAAGGGACACAGATGGCAACTTATCTGCTGGAGGCATGTTGTCTGCGAAAGCAGCCGTCGCGGCGATGTGTTTGGCCAGCCGACCCATTGTTGGCGATGGGAGTGAACAGAGGCGGTGTTGCGACGAGGTTGGCGATGGTTGAGCTTCGGGAATATGTGATTCATCCGATAGTGAGTGAAAGTTCTTGCGAAGTGTCGAAATGTAAAAATCGAAGTTGGTCGAAGGAAGTGCACTGGGTGATTGAGTCGAGTGCAATTCGTAAGCTGTCGCGAGCGCAGCATAAACATCGTCGTGTTGTTGCCAAAAAGCTAAAAGCATTGTCGGAAACTCGCAAACAAAAGCAGCGTCTTGCGCGTGAAGTGAAAGTCATGTCCAAAAGAAATGCAGGTTAAATTATGATCAAAAGCCTTGACGATAATGCGACCTGCTCACCTCGTCTTCTAAACATGCGACCTAACTGATAAAATTGAAAAAGACTCAACTGTGAAGGGGGTTCGAACGCGGGCCCAAGCGATTGAATCCCCAAAAAGCAAAAGTCCAACCCCTCGCCGCGCTACGCCACTGACCGGTCTGGCCCGTTAGGGAGTACGACCTCACCAGCTTTGCCTGCTTTGAGTGATTGGACGAGGTAGCTAATTCAAAAATTAACATGTAGTTTAATGCCGACTTGCCGAAGTTGAAGCTTTTAAGTTTCTGACTGGGACTTGATTAATAGCGAGGATCTCAGGGAACAACCTAATTCATTTGGCGGAGGTGCAAGGTTTATAGCGAGTTGTAAGGGCGCATTCGGCTTGCGCGCATTCTTGTGTCATCGGAATGGCGGCGGGCAATTTGACGTTCGAGATTCCTCGTGTATGGACGATTGAAGCCCCCATTCGGCTTGCTCTACACTGAAAGTTAGTCCCATGCTACCTTTAATGATATCCCGCATCTAACTGGGTTACTTGATGTGAATCATAGTAAGATCTCATTGCGATAAAGGCCTACATGAATTCTTGCTTGCTAATATGCCATGTTCGAGGAGCTACCTTGCCTAGCAACGATATCGCAGGTACTTCAGCCACCAGTCTGAATCAGTAAAATGTCTTCAAATGCATTTTCAGGAAACACGATGTTCAAGTCGAGCATGTGAAAGACGAAGACGAAGCAAGCAGAGGTGAAGTCGGCTGGCGTCCCAGTGCCAAGGCGCTAGCGCATCACCCCTGCCCGTGAAGCTTCAGGGTCGTGAAGTCGCGTTGCGGCCACGAAAGCGTTTCTTGACTTCTCCATCGGCGGCGACGACACCTGCTCCCATTGACCACCAAATTCGATTCTACCAGCATTGAGCCCAACATGGCGCTCCTGTTCGGCCTGCTGCTGTCTTTCCTCTCCCTGTTCACCCTCGGCGATGCACACAACATCCTCCTCCGTGCTCACTCCCGCGAGTGCTTCCACGAAGCCCTGCACAAGGACGACCGAATGACTGTCACATTTCAAGTTGGCGATAGGGAATTTGGCGGGAGTGGGAATCTGGACATCGACTTCTGGGTATGCACCCCCCAATCAATCGTAGCCTTGCGCACGTGAGCATCTTTAAAGGAGACTTGCGAAGAGAAGGGATCATGGGCTGTCAGGAGCATTTGGACTTGGCTTACAGGCTCAATGCAGATTCAAGCGCCCGCTGGCAACAACCTTATTGACCAACGAACCGTGAGCTCAGGCGATCACTCCTTCGAGGCGAAAGAGGACGGCAAATATACATACTGCTTCAGCAACGAGCACTGGTCAGCAAATACAAAGGAGGTCAGCTTCAATGTGCACGGCATAGTGTATGTTCCCGAGAGCGAGGCTCCGTCAGACCCACTCGAGAAGGAAGGTTCGTAATAGCACAAGTTACGCAAGGTATGAGAGCGTGGATGGCTGACATGTGACAGTGCGTTCAATGTCGGAACTCCTGGCACAGGTCAAGGACGAGCAAGGATACATTGTCGTCCGAGAACGTACGCACCGCAACACCGCCGAGAGCACCAACTCTCGAGTCAAGTGGTGGAGCATCTTCCAACTCGGCGTTCTTATCGGCGAGGGTGTCTTCCAAGTGTGGTGGTTGAGGAGATTCTTTGAGGTCAAGTCGCCCGGTAGACCTACATTCAACAGGGGTGCACTAGGCTAACCTGAGTGAAACAACAGGTTAAGCATGTAGTATAGATACACCAAAAGCGATACGTCAGCGATGAATGCAACGAGTTCTGGACGGACGATGTCATTCATTCATTTGTCTTTGCAGAGGCCAATTTCAACTGCGGTCCAATTCTTCGCCGCGCAAGTTTTCAGCTGAGTGGCCTGGAATATGTCCATACCCCTACAACGTACCCAAAACACCATGTCATGGTTAACTCATCCTTCTTTCTTGTCTGCCAGATGCTATGAACCAGAACCATGTTCTGGTGGCTAATGATCTCCGAGCAGAGTCTAGATCTTACTAACAACTTCGTACGAAAGTGGTCCTGGGTGGCCTATTCTATCCGGGACGAAATCAACCGAGACTTATACACATGGCCAGTTCCGGCAATAAGCTCTTAGAGCGGGAATCGGTGATGCTGATCCTTCGCTCGTCCTAACACAACTTCAGCTTGTACCCGCCGACGACTCAAGCGAGCACCTCGCAATACATTCTTGACTTGGACTCCGACATTGGACAGGGGTTGTATATCAGCTCCAACTATCCGGCCGTAAGTGCCTCGGACCCGCCTGCGAGAGCTGAAGCGCATTTTGAAGGACTTGCGCGGATACGATTCTCACTGGTACATTGTAATAAATACCCCTCTCACCCGTGTACGCTTGAAAACATCAGAAGCAGAGCAAGAGGGCACGATGGCGTCGACACAGACTAAGGCAGATCTCTCAAACTGGCGGGAAGCCCCGTACAATCAATGGGCATTCGTTAATGTTGATCAAGTCGTCGGCACCCACGAGATCAAGAGAGGACCATCAGTCCACCAGCTGGAGACTAGTGAGCGGCAACTCGACGAGTTCAGCATCCAATTGAAGGACAAAGCCCTGGATCTCCCGAAGTTCATCTCCGCGTCCGACACGGACGGCCTCAT
Source organism: Zasmidium cellare ATCC 36951 (assembly GCF_010093935.1). Lineage (NCBI taxonomy): Eukaryota > Fungi > Ascomycota > Dothideomycetes > Mycosphaerellales > Mycosphaerellaceae > Zasmidium > Zasmidium cellare. The sequence continues at coordinate 126,338 of NW_022987008.1, read as the reverse complement.
CGTCCTGCAACATGGCAAGATCGTGCACGAACAATACGTACGAGAGAATGACCAGAAGTCCAAACATATCATGATGTCCATGACCAAGTCGGTCACTGGTCTGCTTGTGGGCATTCTCCAGAGCCAAGGCAAGCTCAAGGAGACCGATTTGGTCGCGAAGTATGTGCCGGAAGTTTCGGGCTCCTTTTACAAGGACGTCACTATCCGACAGTGTATCGACATGCGCTCTGGTGCTGTTTACCCCGATGGACAACATGAATATCGATGCGCTGCTGGATGGAACCCTGAGAATGGAAGTGAAAAGTATACAACTCTCCACGGCCTCATCACTCACTTTGAGCCAGAGTTAGCTAAAGACGATCGCTTCGAGTACGTTAGCGTGAACACAGACTTGATGGGCTGGGTCATTGAACGAGCGACGGGGAAGACGTTCGCAGAGGTCATCTCAGAACTGCTTTGGCAGCCTCTGGGAGCGGAAAGCGATGCATTAATCACAGTCGACAAAGAAGGCAGCGCTCGTGCCGCAGGAGGGATGTGCGCCACACTCCGGGACATCGCCCGCATCGGCCAGCTCATCGTCGAAGGCGGCAAGGGCATCATCCCCTCAGCCTGGCTAGACGACATCGTCAACGGCGGCAGCAAAGAAGCCTTCGCGCAAGGCGCCTGGGCAGCAGGCTTCGCCGAGGATTTCTCAGGGCTCGCGTATAGATCTCACTGGCTTTCTGATGCGCCGACTGATGTCACGATGGCGTTGGGGATCCACGGACAGATGTTGTTTGCGGATCGCAAGAATGGGATTGTGGTGGCGAAGACGGGGTCGCAGCCGGATGCGATTGATTTTGGGAAGATCAAGATGACGGTGTTGGCTTTTAAAGAGATTGAGAGGATTTTGTTGTCGTAGTGGTATGGAGCTGCAGGCTTGTCTTCTGATCTACTGTTGCTGGCTACTTTATCGAACCCAAAAGTCTGCAGATTAGACGAGGAGCAGGGGTGACGCTCTCTTACAACCCAGTCTCCTTGACATTCGACATGTTCTCCTTTTCCAGCTTGTTCAGCGATTCCATGGCCCCGCCATCCCCGTCACTCGTTGGTGACAGCCCTTCGATCACATCCGAATCACTCCCTCGAATCTGCTCAACCTGGCCTTCATGGCCATGCATGACGTGCTCCAGATTGACCCGCGGTCCCTTGAACCACTTCCTCGCAGAAACAAACCACCAAACAACAACCGCAAGCATTGGGCCGCCATACACCACCGCCGTCCAATTCATGCCATCCGCAGTCAAGTCCTTCCCCGTCGTACTCGGCAAGCAAAGAATAGGAACCATCAGCGCCACAAAAGCACTAGCAATCGTCCCAATAGGCATCGAGAACTTTCCCAAATTCCACGGGCCGGGACGAAACCGATTGCCCACGAAGAAGACGCGAATGAAGATCGGCGTCGTGAACGCCACGAACGCCGCGCAGGCTCCAATGCTGAAGATCGCGCCGATGGTGACGGATCCGCCGAAGATGAGCAGGAGGAGACAGCAGCCGATGGCGCAGTTGATCCAGACGGCGTTGACGGGCGTTTGCGTGTGTTTGTTCACGCGCTTCCAGAGGTTCGAGAGGGGGAAGCAGTCGTCGCGGGCGTAGGCGAATGTGACTCGCGAGGCGGCGATCATGCAGCCTTGTCCCATTGCAAAGCCCGCAATAATTGTGAGGGAGAGGACGGCGAGGACGGCCTTTTCGGGGAGGACTTGAATGAGGCTGTAGGGTGTCAGCGTTTGTTGAAGGGGATGGGGTTGGGGGCAACGCCTACTATGCTGCGAACGGCTGGCCAAGGTCTGAGTCTAGACACGATCCGATATCGACCACGGTATATGCAACGACCAGTTGCAAGAACCATCCAAACGTCCCGCCGACAGCGCTTGTGAGAAAGATTGCGCGTGGTGCGGCAATGTTCGCATTGCTGCACTCCTCAGCCTGATTCGAACGTCAGCAACATTTCTGGGGGTATGCCTCTCCGAAACTCAAAGGCCTTCTAAATTCTTGGTTGTAGTTCAAACTGCTTGGACAGTTGGCGAGCACGGGGGATGGATGTTCAATTAAGAGGGGGGTGATGACCTACCAAATGAAACGGACTATCATAGCCACTCATCGTCCAAATCACGCCGATGAACGACATGAGGACGGCAACGCCGTCAGGGTAGTCCGTCCCCTTGTATATCGTCCCCCAGACCTCACTCGACGGCGAAAACTTTGGTAGGCCTTGAGATTCGCGGTTCGTGCCAGCCGGGATGAGAATGATGACGACGACGAGCGCTATGATGTTGAACGTGCTGCCGGCGCTGTTGATGCGGGCGATCCATCGGGTTGGGGCTGAGGCCATGCAGGCGTGGACGATCTGGGGAGATATATGTTAGATATTCGTTGCACGCATTGACGTTGGCAAGATTACCACTCACCATGATAAACACAGTCAAGAGGAACGTCTGATAATTCGTTGGAGTATAGCTTGGGTTTTGAATCGATGCCGCCGCGAGGATCATGGCAGCAGTGCCGTAGTTGACAGAAGGAGCGCCTGTGATTTGACCGAACCAGTTACTCCAGCCTTTCAAGGGTGGTTAGCAAGATGCGCTTTATCTCGAGTGACATGATGATAAGCAGTACCCGTGATCCAAGCAGCAAAGGGACCCCAGCCTGGAGGCGCCAGCACTGCTGCTGCATAGTAAAGTCCTCCTAATGTACTTGTAAGCAGCTGCTCAAACCCATTGTGATCAATAGCTTACCAGACGTCGGCATGGACGAGCACAGCTCAGCCATCGACGCCGCAACGGACTGAATACCAACCATAGCAACCACCCATCCCCAAGTCATGCCAGCCGTACCAGCATAGCCCATACCATAGTACAACGTCGTCGCGAAAGACGGCAGTAGCCCCAAGACCGCAAAGCTCACGCAGAACGTCGTCCACAGCGAGAACTCTCGTCTGAACTCGGGCTTGTAGCCAAGAGCTGCGAGGACCTCCTCGTCGGGGTTCCATTCAACGCCCGAGTCGTTGATGGGGATGTCTCCGCCTTTCAGGACTGATGTGACGGGCTCCTCGGCGACGCTCCGTTTTCGTGCGCCTTCGGAGGCGAGGCTGGCGTTCCGGTCAGCCATGTTTGCTGTATCGCTGCGAGTCGATAAGGCTGCGCAGTTCTGCGTACAGTGACGAGGATAGTCCCGGCTGCGCAAGTCTTATGAGGAACAAGTAAATCGATACAGCACGGTCAAGAAAAAGAACAACGTAGATCAATGCATACCTTATCTGCCCTTCCGACACAGACCCCGGAACGTCATGTCCACACTCCCATGTGGCAGTCGATGCAGATCGCTTAGACGAGGCCCAAAAGCGTAAGTATAAGCAGTGAAGGCGCACCTACAAACAAGTACTTGCAGGTCTCGATCAAGTTGTTGGGTCTCGTTTCTGTTCCACAACGTCGACGTTGATCTTTGCGATCTTTGAGAACGACTCCAACGTTTCGCAGTTCCGGCAATGAGTTCATGCGCTTGGCATCTCTTCACTTCGAACACAACCTCCAAGGCAGTGTGTGAGAGTACGTAGCCATTCAGGGCGTTAGCCACGAGGGAGGGGTTCGTGAAACACTACTGTTCGCCCGGGACGGACCCTCCTGCCCAGGTGGATGTTTGTTTGGCCATTGATCGCGTGCCCAGAGCCGCCTACGAGTACATCGATAGCTTATCTTCTGTAGCCAGAGATTGTCGGCTGCAACTGCTGGTTAGCAGGAGTTCGAGACCCCCAGCTGCACGGAAGGGAGAGGTACGTAATTCGATAGATAAGGCTTTCCGCGTGGGGTCTGCAGGAGGTCTCAGAGCAGAGTGCATCTCTGCTGCAGTGAATGCATCTGGGCAGGAGGAATTCATTGCAAGACTGACAAGACATCTCACAAGCGGCAGAGTGACGAAGCTGGTCTGTGAAAGAATCAGAACTGACGTTGAAATAGAGTCTTGAAGCTCGATCCTTGCATGGCGAGGACTTCGGGTTCGCACGCGCGCGACGCGAACACCGGATGCCTCCATGCATTGCTTATGAAGAACCAACTACGCCTCTCAGTAGTAACTGGTGCTGGGTGTACTCCGTCCGTACTCCTCAGCAGTGCCTGGGAAAGCACCAACCGGTTCGCTCCTTCCAGCAAAGCCATCTTCACCACCGCTGTCCTCCTCCTCGCCTCTAAACACCGCTTCCTCAGGTTCTGGCGGTGCTCGCATGCTGGCAAAGACATCGGGAGAAAGTGTGGGCGGATTGTACGGTTGTGGCGAGTGGTACTCTCTTCCAGAAGGCATGCTGGCAATCAGAGGCTCAAACGGAGGCACCAGCTGGATGTTCATCGTGCTGTTCTCCTTGTCCCATTTGCCCTCCAGCATTTCCACGACTCTGGCTTCTTCGTAACGACCACCGTCCATGCCCCACTCACCACACTTTTCGATCTTGCGGTCCTCACGCCGTTCCTGCCAGCTCTGCTTGAGGCCTTTGAAGCCTTTCCGTTTGCCGTCGTCGAGTTCCACGGACAATCCAAGCTCCTTTCTCGCACCCTTGAGCCATGCCAGACCTTCGCCAGTCTTTCCAGAAAGCTCAGTATCGATAGCCAGGAAGCGTGCTGCCTTGCCTCGTGCGGTGCGCCTAAGGTCGTTTGCGTACTTGACCAAGTCCTCGTCGATCCGTCCGGTACCACTTCGTGCCAGAAGCCCACTGGCGTTGGTTGCATGCTCTGCCGCGGCAAGACATATTCGCGCAAACAAGTGAGCCCTGACTTTTGGAATCGTGGGAGCCTTGAACATCCAGTCTTTGTTACTGTCATTCCTGTCTTCCGCAACAGCCGCCGTGTAAGGATCGTCTTTGGCCACCACAATAATCGTAGCCTCAGCCAGTGCCAGTGACGCCAGCGCAGAAACCGTAGATGGCTGGATGTCGATCGGTGCGTCCTTAGCCGCCGATATTGATGGCAGAGAAAGCAAGTAGTTGTGAATGCTATGCGCCTCAAGCAAATGCTTCATCGCACCGGCAATCGTACTCGCTCGCTGGTCTGCAGAAAGTGTCGCGGTGCCATACAGAATCCGCAACTGTGATCTGGCAAGCAGCGAATGCGTGTATGCCAGCGTGGACAACGTGAAAGCAATCTCGTGATGAAGGCCCACCAGCTTGGGCCGTGGAGGCTCACGGCCGGGGAGAGCAACAGAAAGCGTGCTCCGCCATTCCACCTCGACCGGTTGCTTCACTTCCACGTCCAGTTTCTCAGGTCCAACATCTCGATATCCGGATCCTGTATTGAGCGCGAGTAGATAGGGAACGTAGCTGGTCGCTGCATCTTGTACGGTTGGCAAGTTGCTGTCCCGCTGCTGGGGCGACAGCCGTTTGTGCTTCTTCAATGCATCTTTCAGTACACTGCGCCGAGTGGTCGCGGTCAATGGCAGCGATGGGTGTGTTACGCTGTCAAAGAAGTCTGATAAGAGCACTGAGCTGGTAGTTGGGAGAGCGAAGGGGAAGGGCATGGTTGAAGATCGATATTCAGAGGATGACGTGCGGTAGATTCGAGATTGGATCTTCAAACGTCACCTTGGCAGTGGTGAGAGCTTCACATCAACTGGATTCATCTGGAAAAAGGGCACTGCTTGTTGGGAACAAATGCTATTTGCGTACGCCATGCTTAAAACGTTCAATCTCCTCGTTCATACACCCGTAATGCATACCAGGATTGCCAGGCATGCTATGGGTATCAATCAATCTTTCCTAGCACAATAACCCTCACCAACACTCTCATTCAAGAAGTCGCATCCTGACAACATCAGCATCAATCCAGCCACCGATCCTGGACGTGGCCTCAACAAATGCAGCAGCGCGCGAATTGACAGGATCTCTCTTTCTTGCCAGTCTTCTGCCCAGGCTGCTAGCCGTCTGGGATCTCACCGAGAAGGACTTCAGAACTCAAGTTCGTCAGCACCGGCTTGCGCTTGCGCGCGAGATCTGGCGGTGCTGCGAACGGCGGCGTCAGCCTCTTTCTCTTCATCTCCAAAACTCCAAGTTCGGCCACCCTTGCGCGATCCCATACCATCGCCAGCAGTCTTGTAGATCTTCTTCTCTTGGATGGGGCTTCCGAATCCCCAGTTTGCATTGAGGTCAGCACGGGCAGCATGCTTGTTCTGCGCGACCTTAGCCCCAGCCGGAGAATCGTCCGCCATGGCGTAATGAGCGCTGAAGTCATCACCGCGGCGCGTGTTATTGGTCGAGGTGGTTGCCGATGACTTGGTTCCGTTTGCGGTTCGCTCATCGTCCTGGAGCGGATCTTGGTACAGACCCATGCCTTTCTGGCGTTGGAAAGACTTGACCTTGGTAGGGTTGGGCGACTCGTCCGTCATGTCCCATTGAGGCGCAGCATCTTTGCGAGCGGCATGCACGATAGGACGCTTAGGTGGTGAGCTTGGATCGTCCTGTTATCGTGTCAGCAGTCTTCAACCCTGTCCAGACGATTTGGGTAGTACCTCATCGACACCAGCGCCCCAATGGCGCTCGTAATCTGGTCTCATCTTCTCAACGTGCTTTGGTGGTGTGGTGAAGTCCTCGAAGCTAAAAGTGGCTGCGTTTTGCGACTTGCCCTTGTTGCTAATCGGCCTGTTCTCTTTTGGTGCGTCCTCGCCATTGCCAAAAGCGAAGTGCTCATACTTCTGACCATAAGTCTTCTTGCGTTCAGGCGATCTTGATGGCGATGCATCAGGCTGGTCGTCAAAGAGGCGGTTGGTATTGAAGTTCTTGCCGGCTCCAGCTTTCAGAATCGTGCCGTCAGCTTTGTGCGGCGATGGGCTCCTAACCGATGACGCAGCAGCAACTGAGGCAGACTCCTCGTCGACGAAGAGCTCACCGAGATCACGAGGTCCTGGCTTGGCGGATTTGGTCCTCGCATAGTTGGGACCTGAGTAAGTACGGCCGTCGTCGTTTGGATCACGTTCGGCAAAGAGTGAGAGGCTGGCATGTGGATCGCGAGTTGCTGAAATGCTGTCGCGCTTGGAGTGCTCACGAATAACCACCTCGTTCGGGTTGCGCCCTCCAGATGACCTGCCGTAGTTGGGGGCAGCTGGAGCTCCGCCGGACTTGATGCTACCAGTCACGGCTTCGATCTGTGCTTTCCCGTCGCGAATTGGCCAGTTGCGGCCTGTCTTGCCAATAGCCTCAACCTGCTTGAGCAGAGTGCCCTGGTCCCAGTAAAGGCGGATTTGCTGGATCTTGCCCTCGCTGGAGTAGCTCACAACATGAGTAAGTGGGAAGGTGACCTCGCGCTCATCCAGCATGTTTGAGTCCATTCCTGGCAGGAAGGCACCGCCGCCCAGGCGGAACTGCAGTGTAGTGGCTGTCTCGACGCAGCAGCCATTGTCGCTCTCGATTGTGAAGACGATCTTCTCCTCCTTCTTCTCGACCTGCTTGGCTTGAGCGCTGAGGTGCTTCAGGATCGCGGTCGGCTCGGTGATAGTGGTAGTCGTGGTAATGTAGTGGATCGATGCATCACTGGCAAGTTCGCCAGTGCTGGGAGACTGCAAGAAGCGCAGGTAGCTACCCAACTGGCCCGCCATGGTCGTCGAGTCGCGGGGGTTCAGTCGGCAGCGTGGTGGGGTCGGTTCGGACTGTCTGCTGCGGAGGGGGAGTTGTTGTTTGTTGCGAGGGAGGAGGTCGCGGCTCAGACAGAAACAAACACCAGATGTCCGCGGCGGCCTTGACAGGGGCTGGCTCGCGCTCCTGCATGAACAGAGGCCGCGCTTGCTCAAGTAAACATTGACATGGATTGTGGTCCTGAAACAGCCATTGCCAGGGTCGTCGGTGAAACGTGAAACTCTAAATTCGAACCTCACCTTTCACATGCCTACTTCACTTCATTCATAATCCCACAAATCTCAGCCTCATCGACACCTCACTCTCTGGCGAATCTGCTTAGCTCCACATGCTCTTGTTTCGTCGCGCCTCGTTGTCGGCGCATTGTTCCTGACAGTTGAACGTGCACCCGTTTCTAATGCAGGAACCCGCGAGGCGCATGATGCAGGCTACTCAAAGCGCCGTGCATCGTCAAAATGCCCGCCTCCGAGGCATTGGCAAGTCAATCCTCTAGGAGACTGCAGCAACCGTTGTGGAGACTCTCCGAGCCTTCGACAATCCAAGGCCATCAGCTGGACCTCGTCGACATCGCACTGTTGGAAGCAGCGCCCCTCATCTCATATGCAAGCGCCCACTTGAAGGCGCTAGGTTGGACTATTCGCTCCTACCCGGGTCTAGTCCGTCTCTAGAGATCCCATATACCAGGCTGGAGGACAGTATCGCTTTCAAATCTACGCTTGTCAGGCAAGTCAAGTCTTACCACCCATTCCAGATTCACTCTCATCTATATCTACATACATCTCCTTCGTCACATCTCCCAACGGCATAAGACAGAACTCACTACCCCTATACCTAGCCTCAACCATCCTCTCCGCAAGCGCAATATTCTCCTCAGGGAAACCCTCGTCCCTCAAACTCTGATAGTACGCCGCGACCAATGCCTTTCCCATCTGGTCGTCTCGCAGCTCTAAAGCAACGCCTGGATTCCCACGAAGCGCCCAGACATACGTGAGCGGCGGCTCCCCTATTTCCAGACCTGACTGTACATGTGCACTCAGGATGCGATGGTCAGCGATTCGACGAAGCATGAGAGCCACGCTGCCGCTTTTCGAATGGATCTTCGTCCTCTCGGCCGCCGTTGCCCGCTTGTCGGCGCTGGAGCCATGAACAGGAGGCTCCGTCTCGAAGAGCGTGAAAGGCACCGCGATGTCTTCATTCCCTCTCCTTTTCGCAGCATCCGCCATAGCAACAGCCAAAGTCAACGTATGCATAAGCTCGCTCAAATCCTGTCGACGATTCTCAGGTCGAACATAGACATACTGCAAATACGGAACAGCATGCCTCCCATCTTTCAGAAACAGAACCGAGAACTGAGCACCTCCAGCGACACGACCGGCTGGATCTCGGATCCCAATGATGCGGTAAGGCGCGAGATCCTCTCTCAAACCATTGGCATCGTCCTGCAAACGAGTCACGATCAAGTCTGAACGTTCGCGTTCGCCGCCATGGAAGTTCGATCTGTAGAGCTCGTCGTAGGATGTTGCAAAGGCCTCGCTTGAAACGAGCTCGATCGAACCAATGTTGGGTAGGGCTGTCTTTTTTATTCTGCTCGCGGGGATGCGGGAGATTGATGTCAGGTTGATTTTTGTGATGTGTGAACGAAGTCGTTGGTCTAACTTGGACTCCAGGAGTTGTGCGAGGTCATCCATGTCGCCCGCCTCGAGGAGCAGCAGGGCGTGGTGAAAGCTGCGATGGTCCAGCGAAAAGAGTTTGCAGGTCGGTCACAGCTTGCCGAGAGCTTGCCCTCAAAATATGGAAGCTCCCAAGAAAGGAAACAATTTTGAAGCGAAGTGCGCAGAGATATGATGTTATATTACATTTTGCTGTCTTTTGGTCCCTACTGTATCTTCTTCCCTTTCAACTCGGGCGGCTGCCCTACTACAACACCTCGATACAGCGCATCGGCAACACCCTTCCGTATCCCTTCGTCAAGCTTCACCAATGGCCGATATCCCAGCCTTCTCTTCGCTTTGTCAATGTTGTAGTACCTCGTCATGCACGTATATCTCACTTCCCGTCTGGTCAAGTTCGGCTTGCCTAGTCTGAACAAGAAGAAGATCCACTCCATCAGCGTCGCGATGAACAGACCAAAGTCCTTGCTCAAAACCCAGACTTGAGCTGGTGTTGTCTTGTCCCCTGCTGCTGCCCAGCACATACGCGCAAAGTCGAAGAAGTAGACTGGAGCATCGTTGGTGATGAAGAAGGCTTCACCATCGACCTTCTCGTGGTTAAGCGGTGCTGCGAGGCCGCCGTCTTCTCGCTCTCTGGTAGCCATCAATGCTGCAAGGGCAAGGTGATGGGCGTGAGCTACGTTGGTGATTTCGGTGAAGTCGAACAGGTTCTCGTTGTCCCCGATCTGGAACTTTGTCTGTCCTCGATAGTATGCACTCAGACCTGGTGGAATGAGCTGGACATCGCCTTCTCCAAACATCGCAGAGGGTCGAATAGCCGTTGTGAGGAGCTTGGGGTGGGATGGAGAGCGGTTCGACGCAAGCACGTGCATCTCTGCCTGGGCCTTGGTGGTAGTATAGTACTCTGGCTGCTCCTTGCCCATGATCAGAGGATATGTCTCATTCGCATTGATCAGATCGCTCGTAGTGTCGTGGATCACACTGGCCGAGCTAGTGTAAACAAATGCCTTGACGCCCGTCTCTTGCGCAACGCGAATCATGTTCTTCGTGCCCTCCACATTCACTTTGTATGCTAGATCCCTGTTGCTGCTCGCCGTCATGAGCGGGCTTGCGGTGTGAATGACTCCATCGAACTTGTGCTTGCCAAAGAACTTGAGCATCGCAACGTAGTCGGTCAAGTCGCCTTGCTCGTAGTTGACTCCAGCGACGGGCTTCGCAGGCGGTTTCAGGTCCAAGACTGTGAGCTTCGAGCATGCCTTCCGCGAGGACAGTAGCGAGACAATGTGGTGTCCCAGGAAACCTGAGCCGCCGGTGACCAGTACGTGGCCCAAGGACCTGATCTGCTTCTCGCTGTCGGCCATCGTTGCTAGTGGGAGTCGTTGTCGTGGATGTGATTTCGAGGTCAACGTGCTGAGGTGGGAGAAAGAGGACCTGAGAGACTTCTGCCGCGCACTTGGAGGCAGGCTGTCGTCGTCGTGGTCGTCCTGGAAGTGGAGCCGTGCCTGCACTCACGCGGATTCAAATCCTCCTCCTTCTGGCAGCCATTTGGCGATGCCAATGCTTTCTCCGCAAAATCGAACCATGACCACGATTTCTGGCAAATGTCCACGCGACTTGGCGACTTCACCTCGCCGATCTCTTCATTATTCGCCAACCACCTCACTCAAACATGACCATCCATCTGTACGCGGAGCATCTCGTCAACATCCGCACTCTATCCCTACAAGCCTCGCTGTCTACGATCTCCAGTCACCAGACCAAGGCGACACTCTCCGCAGATGGCAACACACTGACGCTGTCTCATGAAGGCGAGGTCGCGAGCATCAAACTGCCTATTCAAGTACCAGGCGGACACAATGACGCTACGTTGACCATACCTGCAGCGCCAACGAAAGACCTGAGCTTCCGCGTCTCGCTCCAGGAGAAGTCGGGTGCGGATGGTCTGCTAACAAACGGCGCTCATGAAGACACCCATGTAATTCCCTGGACAGCCACCGCCCTGACTCCAGAAACCGAAATAGCTTGCAAGTCTTGCAATGCGATCATCATACGCCGCGGTCGGGTCAAAATATGGAAAGACTTGCCATCGGAGAATTGGGCTGAGATGATGGACTTTTGGCATTGCCATCGACCTCACGTGCCTCACGACCATGGCAAAGAACCGCCGCAGAAGGGCTACTCTGCTGACAGCAGACTTGCTCTCAAGTCTGGAGTCGGCATGGTGGATCCTGTCGACTTTGTGTTGGCAGCTGAGGACTGCGAGAACATCACGGTAGGTGCTGCTCCACACCCTTTCCCTTGCTCTTGTTCTTCGACTTGATATGCGGACAAAAAAGAACCGGCTCTTCCAGGCCGCAAGGTCAGTATACGGGGGAGGATCGGGATACAATTGTCCAAGATTGAAAGACATGCTACGGAAGCCAGCACTAACCCTCGTGCGTTTGTCTGGCGGATGAGTACTGTCGCCGTCTTGCGTTTCACGGCCACGTTTAGGAGCTCATGGACCTGGCTGGATTTATGCACCGACACATGCCATTGCAGAAATACGTTTACATTAGTCTAAGTTCCCAATTCAATGCTGATTACTATCTACTTCAGACATCCACATCCTATGGTGAGGATGAAGCTCTCCAATGTTCGTCTTGTCATCACCTCCTTGGTCAAATGCACACCTCAAGCGGTGGTCACAAACTGCGCAAGGCGCATCTATCTCTATCACGAAAAGCACAGTCGCCATTCGTATCTTACGGCGCCGAAAAGTGGCTTTCGTGCCATTTGCTTTCTTCCATCGACAGTCAAGGCGTTCGCAAATTCACCATAACAAGCACCAGTCCCGACGACACCGCGTTGAAAATCTGGATCTTCACTCCAGACATCAACGTCTCCTCCTCGGAAGCCAAAGACGACGGACCCATGCGCGCTATCAAGATCCTCTGGCTGGAGAGCACAGTCTCGCCCGAAGCATCTGGCTCCCTCAATCGACAAGCTCTGTCCGAAGGAGAGCTGGAACTTCCTCCTAGCGAAATGGAGCTGCTGCGTAGAACTCTCCTTCAAAGCGCCAAGCTCCTCCCAGACAGCGCGAAGAAGTTCCAATCTTGGAACGTCGCACTGTTGTCTCGCTTCAAGAGCGATGAGGTCGAATCGGTCTCGACTGCTGCTTCAAGTCCACCAGTCGTACTGGAAGAGGTTCCGGACTTTCAGAACATGGAGATCTTGTCGGCTCTCACAACATGACAGGAGCTTGCTGCATCGACGTGCCTATGATGCCAGCGACTCGAGCCAAATCAGCTCCAAAGGTGACTCTTGATCGCTCCTCTTCTTGCTCAACGGTAGCGACACTCGGCCTGGGCTCTCGTGGTTGCGAAGCCTGTCGGCCTCTGAAGAAGGACCACATCGTGCTGTTCTTGCGTTTGTTTGAACTGATCGGCTCTTCCTTCGAGTGGTTATGCTGGTCCGGGCGACCTTGCAGACTCTCTTCTACAGCTGGAGGCGACGCAACAGCAGGCTCCAGAACAGTACCACCCTCCTCGCCATCAAATCTTCGAGCAATCCTCTCAGGATCAAACCTCCCAAGCTTCTTCGCGTGCTCCACATGATGCGCAAGAGTATACCCCGTCTCGACCAACGACTCGCCCCTTGGCTTGGCCTCCTTCGGCGTCTGAAGATCACCAATTCCATCAACGCCGGCATCCTCCCCTTGCAAGACTGCCCCCTCCTCCCTCTCTAAAAGCCTCGTCCTCGCCGTCCGAAAGCTCTCATTCGTCATCGACCTACTCAGACTGTCACCCTCCACACCAAGCAACCCAGCCGTCGACCTCGCATCAACCGTACACGGCGTCCAATGCCCACTCGTGCGACTCGACTGCGCCGCCGCCGCGGCCCTCGCATCCAAAAACCACGACCTTGAAGGATACGGGTTATTCTCCTGCCTCGCAGCCGCAGGCCCCGCGGCGCCCAGAACAGGCGGCCTATCACGCCGCTCCTCAGCTTGCTCCCGCCACTGTCCGCCCTCGAGGGACATCCAGCGCGAATCTTTCCTCTTCCTATCGCCATCACCACCCCTGTTGGACCAAAGCGACGACACCCTCCTCTTCATCGTCCGCCCAAACCCAACCACCGACTCAAACGTCGTGCTCATCCGCTGCGACGCCTTCCTTTTCCCCTGCTGCTTCTCACCCTCCCCATCACCAACGCCTGGTACCTCCTCGATCCGCTCCACCGTTCCATGCCCCTGCCCACCCCCGCGAAAATCCGGCCGTCGAAACAAAGGAACATCCTCCCCCTCCGCCAGCTCGATTTCAATACATGTTCCGAGGAACGACGCCGCGTCGTGGTAGGGTTGCGAGGCGAGAGAGGTGTTCGAGGGGCCGACGAGGAGTTCGTCGACGCCGCTGCGGTGGTGGAGGGCTTGTGCTGGTGGGGAGAGGTGGTGCGGACGATGGGTGTTGGATGGTGATGAGGAGGAGGATGCTCTTTTTGCTTCGACAGAGGGCGGGAGGGCGTGGCGCTCGTCTTGGAGGGGAGAGGGAGGGTCAGAGGGGGAGGTGGGTTTGCTGGAGGGCATGTTGGATGTTGGATGGATAGTAGTGACGGTGATGTTGATACTCCTGGATGGCGAAAGTGACAATACAACTCGACGTCAACAATAACGAAACGGGGAGGAAGAAGAGACAGACGTCCAAGACAGCGATGAATGCATGATATTCACGGTGCGAGAGACGTAAAGAATCTCCACATCCCAGCACCATGGTTCCATAACTTCACCCACAAGTCGAACTTCACGCAAGTAAGCAAGAAAGCGGAGTAGAAAGTGGAAATAGAGTTCTTCAGCAGCAGCAAAAACCATCCATGATCTCATTCAATCAAAGGCCCATCTAAGGCCGCGTATCGTGCTCGCTCTCCCTTCTATGGTACATCAAGCCTCTCCACAATCTGGTATGAAGGAGTCAAGTCAAAAAAGCAATTCAAATCCATTCCTTGCCCTGTGCTGTCCTCCATCGCCGGTGAAAAGCAGGGGGTGTCAAGCCAAAAGCATCATTCTCTTATTTTCATCATGCATGCCGGGGATCTCGATTGTGAAATCGCATCTCTTCCGTTCTGTCGTAATCAAACATCCTCTTCTTCAAGTCGTAAAAAGTCCTCCGCTTAGCGCTGGTTCTTCAGCTCTGGAAACAACTCCTCCAGGGTAGAGTTTCCGGTCGTGAGGGCTGGAGCGGTGGTCTGCGCATCAAAGTGCGATCCGAAGTTGGAGCCCATGTTGTCCAAGTTGCCCCAGCTGCCTTCAGCGGGCAACGACGGAAACATGTCTCCGCTCGTAGCCGGAGCAGTAGCACCGAAGAGGGTGAAGTCTTGGTTCGGGCCGCTGCTGTAGTCGTTGTAGTTGGTGTCGTAGACGCCGTCGACGTTCATGGCATCGTTGGTGAACGTCTGGTCCATCTGAGCACCTGGCGAAGCCTGAGGAGCTGCATTGGAGCTGGGACCAGCGATGCTTGAGTTTGGCGTGTACGAGCTGAAGTCGAAGTTGCCAAAGTTGAAGTTGTCGAACATGAAGTCATCTGGAGTGCCGTTGTCGAATGAGCTTGCGTCGAACATCGCACCGGAGTGAGAAGACAGCGATGCCGAAGCTCGTCGATCATCGCTCGTAGCTGGTGTGATTGGGAAGGCCGGGTAGTTGGCCATGTCGTTGAAATCGAAGTTCATGTTGTTCATATTGAAGTGACCAGCAAAGTCGGGCGATGGGTGCGTGAAGGCTGGGGTGCCGTAGTTGCTGGGGCCTACACTCGGTGGTGCCATCGAGCCACGGCGCGAGGCCTCCGACATGGAGTTGGTGGAAGGAGAAGGCGCGATCGGGGTGAGTGGCGTGAGCATCGCCGACGCTGGTGACGGCGGGACTGAGCCTTGCTGCAGGCGCATCGCATTGCTGGCATGACCCTTACCGTTGCTCTTGGAACGGACGTAGTTCCAGCCATGTGCCTTCTCCATGTGTTGCTTGCAATTCGACTCACGCTTGGATGTGTATGGGCATGGCTTGTAGAGGCAGTGATAGAGCGACGGCGTCGACGAATGCTTATCGTTGACGTGACGATCGCGCTCCTTCTCAGTTGGCCAGCCGTACTCGTAGTACTTGCAGTCCTCGTTGGGACACTTCCATGGACGCTCATGCGTCTTGACATGCTTGGTCAGATCACATGGTCGCTTGAACTCCTTCTGGCAGAGCTCGCAGGTATGGATCTCGGGCTTCGCATTCTTCTTGCGTCGGGCCATAGATCGGAGGGCGTCATCTTCGTCGATTTCGTCTGCTGGTCTCTTCTGCATGGGACCGGCAGAGGAAGATGCGATCTCTTCTTCAGAGAGAGGCTGGCCGGTAGTGACTGATATAACTTTGCCGTCTGCCGTGTGACGAACAAGCTCAGCCGGCTTGCCATTGTGACTCATGCCTCCGTGGATTGAGACACGCTCATCCCTGCAGGATCCGTTAGCGTCAGGTTCACCGGTTTCTTTGATGCTGCACGGCATGTCTCTGGCGGCGACGGCAGCGAGCAACGTTAGTACGGCGAGTGGTTGTTGTTTTGTCTGAAGTTGGCGATGTTGTCGATGCGATGGAAGAAGTGTGAATGGCCATTAGGCAGCCACTCAGTGAATGAGGGCGCGTGAAACAGCAACAATAGAAAGGGCCCTATTGTCGCTCATGCGGCGGTGCCTGAGGCGCAGACCCATCTTCAACCAATACGCAATCGCCATTGGAGACATGCAGCGACTAAGTGCATCCTGCGCGTCACCAGAGCATACAGTCATAGCCAGGAAATGGCTTGGCAGAGGAAATGGGGAAACTTACTCAGTGACATCCATCGGGCCCAACTTCTCACCCTTTGCTTGCTTTGCTCTGGTAGCAGCCAGGATAGTGGCGTATCTACGGATCTGTGCGAAAATGTTAATAAGCTTCACGGCGCCGCGAGGCGTCAGAAACCCAGCACGAACCTGCTCAACCAATTCAAAAAAGTAGCCTTGCGTGTACGGTCGATCGGTCGGCGCTCGCTGGTCGGACTCGTGGAGGGTCGTAACAGTCGTATGCAGCACGCGAATCGTTCGCTCGCAGAAGCGGAGGTATTTCGAAGGAGAACGCGAATAGTTCTTTACGCCAAAAAACCCATAAGCAAATGCGCCATCCGAATCATCACGGATGCGTGGACTTACCGGTGCAAGGAAAATGAGTGTCTTTTCAAGTTCACGGAGATTCTTAATCTCTTTGTCGCCGATGCGGGATGGGACGCTCTTGATAAGACCGTGGAACTCCTTGAGTGACTCCTCGTCCAAAATGGGCTGGACGATGTGCTTGTGGATCTGATCGGCAGCGTACTTGCTCAAGCCGCGCTCCTCGTCGGAAGCATTAGAGATGGTGGAGAGTGACTGTCTCCCTGGGGTGCCGGTGGCTTTAATACAGTTAGCATAGTTCATGTGGTGTTGAGATATGTAGTTACCGGTATGAGTGGAGTTCTTAGCGGTGGATGTCGACGATGATTCCGTAGATTCAGTAGAGTCAGCGACCGAGGAGCCAAGGCCACTGTCAGAGGAGTGGCTGTGATGGCGGGTGCGAGTCTTCTGAGCTGACTCTGGAGTGTCGACCATGAAAGTGGGTACGGGAAGTACCTCGGGCTCGCTCAGGACATTGCTCAGGGCGACTTTGGACTGGGCGGCAATGGCCTTGTCCACGCGGTCGAGCAAGTTGGCGACACGACGCTCGCCAGCTCCAATGAGAAGGTCCTCCAGAGCTTGGGGGGAGGTGGTGGAGCGGGTCACAGTCATGGACGAGGAGGCTGACTCAAGAGGATCCCAGAAGCTGCTCTTGCTGGTGTTGGTCTGAGGATGAAAGGTGTCTCCTTTGCGGATGGACATGTTCTGAAAGGAGTCGACGAGGGAGGGAGTCACATCGGGGTCGCTGGGCCTGGCGGCACGGCGGCGAGGGTTGGGGGCAGCCGACGACATATTGGCGGCGGCGGATCGAGGGCGAGGTGCCGTATCGTGGAGGATCGGAGAGGGCGGTCACCTGAGGGGGGTTAGCTCACGCATATGTGTACACAAGACGGCCGTGACTCACGTTCTGATCGGGTGTTTCGAGGCCGTCCAAGACTGGCCGGATGGAGGGCGTCGTCAATGTCGCGAGGGCGCGCGATGGGGAGGCCACGTGGAGATGGGTGGTTGCTTCAATCTGGGGCGGCCTGAGGTTGAGTTTGGGAAGTTGGCAGATGTTTGGACGGTTTTGGGAGGGGAACGAGGTGGAAGAGAGGTGATGAAGGCAGCGAAGCGGCGGCATGTCGTCCAGAGGCGCAGTAGCACGCTATCGTCTGGCTGGCGAGGCGCTGCTGCCTGCGCTGTGCCTGAGGCCTTACCTAATCCGCGGGACCGGTGAAGCGTCCTCGCTGAGTCGCCGAAGCCTGCAGGGATACGCATCCTGTGTTTATGCTGCATCGCTTCGCCCTTGCCACTCGTGTTCCTCTCTTGCTGCCGACAACAAACATCGCATTGGCCTGGAATGCTTGAAAGACCCACTAGCAATTGGAACTACACAGGTGAGAAGGACCACGCAGCGACAGTCCACTTCATGATCGACCGAACATTTGACGTCGGAGATCGGAAGCTTTCGCTAGCCCGCCCCGAAAAGCTTGGCGCGCTCTTTCCGGGAAAGTTGGATGTGTCAGCCGACTCGCACCTTCCATGCGTCAAAAACAACACCTGTACGAGCCTCGCATCTGTGATTGATCGATTGATGAAATTCGGCGGCCTGAAGAATTGACGCTCTCGACGTCCTCGACGTCCCGTCGTGGTACGAGTCGAGCAAAGTGCGATGAGTAAACAAACGTCGAGCAACCACGCAATGGCATACGCACACCCATACCGTGCGGTTGGGTTGGACATGTCTCTTTGGGACCCATCTGACGCTGCACGTGCTGCGGTCGACAAATATGGTACCGAAATTTGCAGCTGAGCCTCAGCCATTGGACTGGGTGAACGACGAACACCACTTCGCACGTCTCTATGTCAACATCCATGGCCGATTCGTCGCCTTCGATCAGGTACTAGGACGGCAACCTTCTGTCGACCGATATGACCGTACCCTTCATCCGGAGGAGAGCTAGGAGACCCAAAGTCCGCACTGGCTGCCGCACGTGTCGCGCCAGACATGTGAAATGTGGAGAGGAGAAGCCAACATGTTGGAATTGCGCCAGGACGGGTAGAGAATGTGCGGGTTATGATTTTGTCAAAACACCCGAGAGAAGCTCACAACTACACATGTTGCAACCCAAGGATGCGTCGGTCGCTCTCGTTCCAGCAGTCACCCATGGCCTACCTTCCTTTCCGGACGGAATCCACTCGACAACCGGCTACGAGTATTTCTTCTGCAAGGCATTTCAGGACCTCCCTGGGAGTAGCTGGGCCTTGGCATGGGACCGTCTCATCCTTCCATTCTGTCATTCAGAACCAGCCATTCTATACGGCGCTATGGCGATCGGGTCGCTGCAGCATCATAGGCTCGCTTGCAGCGACGACCTTGACGTGAGCTCAGTGCAACCTACGACCGCACTTGCGCAGTACGGAAAGTCTGCTGGCATCATCCGAAACGCCATTGAAAAGTACAGACAGAAGACTACTAGCATGAATGACATTGAGACGATTCTTACGGCCTCGCTATTGTGGTTCTGCTTTGAGATTCTGCATGACCAAGACGACATGGCAAACATGCACCTCTCTAACGGACTCAGAATCTTGCATGAGCACGTCGGCCGTAAAGGACTCACGAATGCTATAAAAAATCCAGGACATGAAAGGCCCATAGAGCTTAGCGTCGGTGCTTGCTCGAGGATGGACCTCCTGATTCAGACCTTTGTACGACTGGATGCGGATATGACTCCACTGATTGAAGATACAACCTTTCTTTCGCCCATTTGTAGACAGCCGGTGCCCTCTTCGTTTTCATCCCTCGACGAAGCCATGATCTTCATCGATGTTGTGCAGAGTCAAGTATTCAATATTGGCCGTGAGCTCGATATCTTGGCTGAGGAATTTCTCGAGGCGACATATCCAAACTTCAGCTTTCTCGACGAGACCGTCCAGGAGATGCTCGTCCTCGCAAAATCTCGCACCGTCGCGGCACCCATCGATCTCATCATACGTATGGAAGAAGCGACAGAGGTGTTAAAGACGCTCATGGTAGCCTTGACGGCTCTTCCCTCCTCAGACCCACCAGATGCTCGCAGGATGCTGGTGGAGCTGCATTTGTTCATTGTCTGGTTCGATGCCTCTATCTGGAAGGATGCTGACGAGATGGAAGTGGATCGTTTCGACCAGCAGTTCGACCACATTATGGCTATCGCCGAGCAGTACTTTGCCGCCAACGAGGCCGAAGCAACGAATTCAACTCAGGAGGTCACTTCGCGAATACCAGCCTCCAAAACCCGTGCTGCCTTCCAAATCGGAAGCAGCACACTCAACACCGTCTGCACAATCATCGAGAAGTCTCGCAATTCTACGATCCGTCGACGGGGCATCAAGCTCATTGCACAAATGGACATGCGCGGTGTCTTTGACGCAGCCTTTCTGGCCGCCTACTATCAAAGCGTGGTGGATATGGAGGAGGATGAAGCAAGGAGACTTCTGGGACTGCCGCCTACTTATATGTTTCATCTGAACGAGATCCCAGCAGAAGCACGATTGACAGAAGTGGAAGTGACAGGGGCGGATGATGATAGTACCGACGACGGACACAACATTATGTTCTACCACCGGCAAATGGGTCGGATGGTGTACGCCTATTCGGCGAATGGACAACTGCGACATGGGGAGTGCTTGTTTCGAGTCCATCGGCCTTTTCTGGCCACTTGAAGATGACCTATCTACCAGATGGAGACTCCATCTCATTCGAGAACGCAGGGAAACGTATAAAGAACTCTGGATGATATTACTGCTGGAAGCCGATCAAAAGTTTACACCACCAGCAGGACCTCGACAGCACGCGACAGCTACAAACCAGTCACTCAATCCTTCACAACTTCCCTCAATCCTCAACTCCCCTTCAAATCCTCCTCAACATACGCCTTCAACGCATCCGCCATGGCCTGATTATACCGCATCAACGTCTCCCCCATCTGCCACTTGACAACATACGCCAACGGCCCCGCCTGCGTCTCATAATTCTGATACAAACACTCCCCATCCCCCTTGGGCGTCACCTTGTGCACCTTCTCCGCAAACAACAAAAACACCGGGATCCCCATCGCACGACCCTGCCAGCAAAACGTGTACTCCGCGTCGTTGATCGCGGTGATGTCGCAGGGGACGTCCAGCAGTTTGTCTTCTACCTTGGCGCGGTAGGCGAGCGTCACCGTGTCTCCTACTTTGATGGTGTTGTCGCCCGAGGGCGTAGTGACGGTGGGGGTGTACTTGTTCCATTTGGGGTATGATTGAAAGTCGCGGATGGCTTTGTAGACGACATCTGCGGGCGCTTTGATGGTGGCTTCGGCGTAGAATGTGAAGACGCCTTGGCGGCCTTTGAGCGAGGGCGTCGCGAGGCTGCTGGATTGTCAGTCACCGTCTGTAGTGGTGCGAGAGTTGATGGGGGCTTACATTTCTTTGTGCACCATTTCGACGAATTCGGCAAAAACTTCACAGATCTGACTCTCAGAACTGGCTGGGCGAGAGACGCTTCTAAATACTCGGACGTATTCGCGACCGCGATGGGATGGATGGATCTACGTGCCCTAAGTTTGACTGCCGGACATCCAGTGACCTCCAGCACTTCCTGTTCGGCTCATCGTACAAATCCCTCGACCATCTTATCGACAATCAATTCCTACAGAGACATCAACCTGACCTTTCTCTTCAAGTAGCTGTACAGAACAGGTACTACTGAATTGACGTAGCGAGGCACACTTCGATTACTCAGACCCCATCCGAAACCAAACCCTTCCTGTGCAACACCAACACCACAAACACCCCTCGCGAAACCCTCGCGAACACCAGTCTTGGCCTCTCCCTCAGCCGCCCGTACGCTCTACTCCATGCAGCCAGCCGTGCGAGCGTGTATGAGCGTCAAATGTCTTCTCCATTTCTCTCGACTCTGATTGGCCAGGCCCCTGTTTCGGATCAAAGACACGAACTCTCAGACCTCACCTCTTCTTCCAATTCTTCTCCGCTGCTTCTCCGCTGCTTCAGTCTCGCAGAGCAAACATTGTCTTCTTGGCTGTACTTCCTCTTTGCCTAGAAACACGGGGCGTCTTGTGAGAGGTATGCCAAGGTGGAGGATGCTGACCTTGCTGCTGGCCTGATTTTATTTACGGCTTGTCATCCCTTCATCTCTTTCCTCGCTTTCTTCACTGCTGTCGTTGTTGGTTTTGTTGTCTTACTTTCGCTCTCTCGCTCGCGCTTTTCACGGCTCTGGTAGTCGTGTTTTTCAAGAGAACAAAGAGGAGCTTCACTGCGTGTTGAGTGTTCTTCTTTGTTGGTTTCTATCTCTGCGAGAGACAAACGCTTTGTTCTCTGCTGTGTTTTTGGCTTCCTTAAGACTACAGCCTCGCATTCTATCCTATCCTATCTACCTGCCTGCTTCGGACTTTGGACAAACCTGAACTTCAGCGCTTCGACTTCCAGAACACCTCACAACTCGACCGCTATCAACCACCTACACCAAACCCACAAACCGTACCACCAACCGACCAAGATGCTCTCATCCACCCTCCTAACCCTCCTCGCCCTCACATCCGCCACCCCCCTCGCCCGCTCCACAACCCTCACCGCCCAAAACCTCCTCACCATCGCCCCCTCAACCTCCACCTGCGACCCCACCGCCGACTTCGCCACCGAATGCCGCCCCGCCACCGTCGCCGCCCCCGCCATCGCCAAATCCTTCACCACCTACACCATCACCACCTTCGGCGCCCAAGCCGCCCTCGTAAGCATAATCCTCTTTGAATCCGGCAACTTCAAATACTCCCAAAACCACTTCCCCGCCCCGGGGAACCCGGGCCAGGGGACCCGCAACATGCAATCGCCCGCGTTCAACGCCAAGTACGCGGACGACCTCGCAGCGAAGGGCGTGTGTGGGTTGACGACGGAGAAGGTCGCGGCGGCGAAGGCGCAGGGTCCCGAGAAGGTGCTGGAGTTGGTGAACACGGATTCGTTGGGGTTTGCTTCTGCGGCGTGGTTTTTGAGGACGCAGTGTGGCGAGGGGGTGGAGGAGGGGTTGGCCGGGGCGACGGAGGAGGGGTATGTGGCTTATTTGACGGAGTGTGTGGGGACGACGGCGACGGAGGAGAGGATTGCGGGGTGGAAGGCTGTTGTGGCGTTGGGGCAGTGGTGAGGGAATGCTGGTGAGGTTTGGGCATCGGGGCGTTGGTTTGACGTTTATCGACTCTTGCGCGCTTTCGCGTGTATGCATTGGGCATGGAGGATCGGCTTGAGCATGATCTGATGGATGCTTCGATGTTGGGCTGGTAGACAGTGCCACGGCATCGAGCACAGAAAAGAGTGATGAAACAAGCCTCCCGTCACGAACCTCATCTCGTTATTAACTCGTATTTCTTCCGATATGGTGTGGTCACGCTCCCTCGAGGTCCGTGTAGAACCCAAGGAATTACCAACTCCTTGCGAGTCCCAGCAATTACACCCCTCACCGCAGCTCGAAGATGTTAAAACAGTCGCAAAGAATTGGAGATAAGCACGAGATTCGATAGATCGTCAAACAATGCACATTAGATTATTCCAACTCATCATCGTGCTCTGTATCGCACTTCCTTCCAATCTGTCGTCATGCAAATGCAATATGTACAATCTTTCGTTATGATGTTCGTGATCCATGTCGTCAGGCAATCTTCTCATTGCCTTAGTCGTCCTTCGTTCATATTTAGGCCGTCTTGGTGGCCTGTACTTGACCATCATTCGCCTGGTTGACGGGCGAGCCGGTCTGCTGCTGTACCTGACCATCGGCTCGAGGGGAGTTAGCTACGTACCGTGTGATGTGTTGGGAGGAGGGAACTGACAGATTTGCTGGACTGGCTTGCCTGTTGGTTGCTGCACTTGACCTTGTTTCCAACGTTAGTCTCTCCTACAATCGAAAGTGAAGTGGACTTATGTACCGTCGCTGATCTGCTGGACCGGAGAGCCGGTTGGTTGCTGAATTTGCCCGTCACTAATCTGCTGGATGGGCTTGCCGGTTGGCTGTTGAACTTGGCCCATGTGGCTATCAGTCTGTGCTGCTACCCACAATGGATTCAAGTGACTTACCATCGCTAATCTGTTGGACTGGAGAGCCAGTCGGCTGTTGTACCTGCCCTGTTTTCCCCCGATATCAGTCTTTGCTACTAAAACCAAGGAAGAAGCAAGGGAACTTACCATCACTGATCTGCTGTACTGGAGAGCCCGTTGGCTGTTGCACCTGCCCGTCAGAAATCTGCTGGATTGGCTTGCCGGTTGGCTGCTGCACTTGTCTGCCACGACATTAGTGACTACCGCTAACGACCCGCTTCCAGATACATACCCATCACTGATCTGCTGGACAGGCTTTCCGGTAGGCTGCTGAACTTGCCTAGATTGGAGCATTAGGGACTACTGCCAACGACCTTCAACTGAGCACATACCCATCACTGATCTGCTGAACGGGAGATCCAGTGGGCTGTTGAACCTGTCTACAAAAGATGTTTAGTCTCCATTGTGAGCCATCTAGTGCCTGTGACATACCCATCGCTAATCTGCTGAACTGGCTTGCCAGTTGGCTGCTGAACTTGCCTAGATTGGAACATTAGGGACTACTGCCAACAACCTGCAACTGAGCACATACCCATCACTGATCTGCTGAACGGGGGATCCAGTGGGCTGTTGAACCTGTCCTAAATTCGACATCAGCCGCGATCTTCCAGTCCTCCAGCATAGGCACATCACGTACCGTCACTGATCTGCTGGATCGGCTTGCCAGTGGGATTCTGAACCTGTCTACAGAAGATCGTCAGTCTCCATTGTGGGCCATCTAGAGCCTGTGACATACCCATCGCTAATCTGCTGAACTGGGCTGCCTGTCGGGGCTTGAACTTGTCTGACAAGACCGTTAATGACTACTGCCAACGACCCTTTTCCAGAGACATACCCATCGCTAATCTGCTGGATCGGCTTGCCTGTTGGGGCTTGAACTTGTCTAATAAGATCATTAGTAACTACCATTGATAACCCACTGCCAGTGACAAACCCATCACTGATCTGCTGAAGTGGCGACCCTGTTGGATTTTGGACTTGGCTTCGGGATTGTTAGTCACTACTGTCAACCATTGCTTGTAACATACCCATCGCTAATCTGCTGGATTGGCTTGCCTGTTGGGGCTTGCACTTGTCTGAGATTATTAGTGACTGCCATTGATGGACCACTGCGAGCAACTTACCCATCGCTAATCTGTTGGACTGGCGAGCCAGTTGGATTTTGGATCTGACTAGACGACTGTTAGTCACAGTACTATCAACTCTCTGATGCTTGTAACCTACCCGTCGCTAATCTGTTGGATTGGCTTGCCCGTCGGGTTCTGGACTTGGCTACAAGACACCATTAGTCACTATTGTAAGTCGTCTCAATTGGTAGCGTACCCATCGCTAATTTGTTGGATTGGCTTGCCCGTAGGGTTCTGGACTTGACTGCACACACGTTAGTCGCTGCGGTCGACGGTCAATCTTGCAATGCCGACGACGTACCCATCACTGATCTGCTGGATTGGCTTGCCAGTGGGGTTCTGGATCTGACCTGTTTTCATTAGCTCTGCGACGTGCAGACACACGAAGCGGACGTACCATCACTGATCTGCTGGACTGGCTTGCCAGTTGGCACCTGCGGCTGTCCTGTGTGACGAGTTAGTCTGCGCTTTTGATTTTCGCTGGAGAGCAGCATACCATCGTCAATCTGGGTCACAGCATTGCCACCAGCACCAGCGGCGCTGGTGCCCCAGTTGCCGCCCATGCCTCCTGGAGGCTTGCCAGCAGGTGGCTGTGCTTGGCTGCTCTTGCCAGAACCGCTAGCAGCGAGACCGTTCTGCTCGAAGAAGCTGAGGATATCGTTGTAGGTGGTTGTGTGAGTGTACTGGTAGTTCAAGCCGTGGCCCGCGCCCTTGACGATGTCGACCTGGAAGGGCGAGGCGTTGGGCAGGTATTGCTTGGAGGTCTCGGGGATGCTGTTGTAGCCGGTTGGGGCCGCAAGGCAGTTTCCACCGCAGTATGGGACGTCGTATTCGCCCGTTATGATCAAGACTGGACCCTTGAACAGGTTCTTGGAGCCGGTGGATCCTCCAATGGTGAGCAGCTCACCAATGGTCACTGGCTGGCCGGTCTGGGTCGCGAATGTGAGGATGTTGGGGTCAAACTATAGCACTGTTAGCTTCTGGCATAATTGGAGGTGCTCGGTATCAAACAGCACTTACATCACCAGGAGCAAAGAAGTTGGTCTGCACAGCACTGGCATCTGCAGGAGCCAGGTATCCGTTAACATAGGTCGCCAGAGCCGGGTTCTTGTTCGCCTGCACAAAGTTGCCGCCCAGGAGGAAGTAAGGGAGGAAAGTTCCATTCTGGGAGAAACCAGTGAGACCGATGCCGTCGGAGATGGTAGGGTACATGTGCGCGAACACGTGAGTTTAGCAAACACGCGAGGGTCGTTGAAGCTCTTCTGCATGTGCAAAACTTACATAGCAGTCAGAGCGTATGTTTGCGCGGAGCCAAAAGAGTGTCCAATATGAAGGACCTTGCCATACTTTGGCACGCCCTGAATAGAACCTTCTCTGATCTTGTCGGTCAACGACTTCAAAGCAGCAACTTCCAAGAGAACCTGGATCTCATTGACTGGCTCGCCGTGAGACGAGTGGCCGATACCGAGGCGGTCGAAAGCAAAGGTTGCGTAGCCTCGAGAGGTGGCTTGGTTGACATAGGAGTAGTTTCCATTTGCGTAGGGACTGTCCCAGTAGCTACGATCAAAGCCAATGCCGTGTGTCAAGACTGTTCATGGGTTAGCCTGAAGTCCCTATGGTGTTCCTCCTTGCCTGGCTCGATAGCATTCAAAGAGTGTCTCCGCGGTTTGCTCGGTCTCCCCTGCCCGAGAACCGAACACAAAGAACTCATGTGCCTTGAACTCTCGCCAGACGACGCTCTTCTTCACTGACCTTGAACGGTGCTAGCAGATCCACTGTCAGGAGCACAGTAGGTCGCAGCGATGTTGTATGTGCCGGACACGGTTTGGTACTGAGCAGAATGCCCGTCAGTGACATGCTTTTTCACCTGGAGCTAGCAAAAACCTACACCCTCCAAAGCTGTTTGAGAGTAGTTGGTGCCCTGGCGAGACTGGAGCAGGATGAAGTTGGTAACATCGATGTTGGTCTGAGGCGTCAACTTCGCCTGGTCGTATTTGCCGTTCCTGGCAGAGATGGTGACCGGCACTGTCAATTCCTGGCAGTGCTTGGCCGAAGCCAGACCTGCAAAGGCCGCAACTGCGGCCGCTGTCGTGAAGCTCTTCATGATTGCTGTATGTCCAGTAAAAAAGGAACAAACACACGGAAAGCAATGTGAGTGAGGAGAGGGACTGCAGGATTGAAGTATGAATCCATTCGGTCTACCGGAGTCTGAAGAATGACGTCCAAAGTTGCCTACCGTAATGTCGCTTGGTTTGGTGGTGTGAGTTTGCTCGTCTCATGGCTATTTGGAAGGGCTCGAGATCTCAGCGCAGAAGAGCAAGAAGCCATCGTCTCGGATCCATTGCCGGTCGTCAAGAAGACCACGTTGAACGCTCTTGGACGAGCGCACAACGTCCCTCTCTGCGGCCTGCGGTCGATGACATTGCAGAAATGCAGGGCCCAGGTCCGAGATCGAGAAAATGTTCCATGGCGAGAAGCTTGGAGTGCTGTAAGCTCTCGATGAGCTTCGAGCTCCTTGCCACATGTAGAAGAGCCTCACGTCCAGGAAGGGAAAGGCGTAGGATGATCTAGTGAAGGTTCGCTAGATCAGGTACTGATGTCATGTTGCTCCGTTAAGGTCGCGCATCAGTGTGGAGAACGATACAAAGGAGAGAGGATGAAGAGTTTCGGACATGTTGTTTCCGGGGAAGGAGAGTTGTCTGGATCGCAACGTTGTAGCTGGGTCATGTGTTGACGAACTCCTCATTTGAGCCCCGGAGTCGAAGGGTTGACAACAGCCCCAACAGCATCTGAACAATAAAGGCACGTCTTCAAGATGCGGAGGCTGCATATTCCAATATCTAGGAGGATGAACGCTTCGCTAGCTTCTCGTATTTCTTCATGCCGTCAGACCGGATGCTGCTGATATAGCAGTCGAAGCCAATCGTGCTAGGAGGATGCAGTTCTTTTAGCAGTCTTGTTTGGCGAGTAATGGCTAACAGCGATCCCGTTCATCCCGTTCAGGCCTGGGTTGGCCGGAAAGAGATGTGTAAGTACTCGAGACGGGATGACCTCGAAGCTCTTCCCAACTGCTCTCTTTTATGTAGTTATAGATATTTTCTACTCCTCAAAATGATCGTTTTCTCAAAACGGATCGCAATCCCGTCTATTGCTGTCGATGTTGAACTCGCTTCAGCTAAATGTCATGAAAGAGTGATAATCGTGTACCCCTATTCCTTTCCCCCATTTCTATCCACGCACCTGGTTCTACACCCCAACCGAGCAAATGAGACCGGCGCCAGTAGCAAAGTAGTAGTCTTGGCCGCAGTCGGGGAAAATGCAGTAGTTGTTGTCGTTATAGGTGCCTTGCTGGAAGAAAGCATCGATTTGATCCTGACTGGTGGCGTAGGGACCTTCCTGGTTGATGCCTGTGTTCAACGTTAGCTGACGCTATATTTGTCGAGCACAGCAGTGAAGGTTCGCACAGTTCACTCCCTGCTGATCTGGACAATTGATGCCATTGCCATAGAGGTCTTCGTATTCGCCAATCAGTTGATAGTCGTTGCTAGGCACACATCCTACAGAATTGGAATATCCATCGACGAGTGAGATGTCGCAGTTTGCCGTGCCCGCGCTCGGGAAATAGCATTCCAGTTTCGTGTTTCCAGGGCCAGTGTCCTGTGTTTAGGCCATTTCGTTAGTGTATGCGAGGCAATATTACATATACCGAGTTCTCTTACCCCTGCGGAGATGTACATCGCACCACCTGCCCCGCCTGGCGCCGTCGTGGGAACACAGATTGTGCCGCTGGTTCCACGGTATCCATTGGGGGCCGAGCCATCGGTTGGGGCCCATACTCCACTCAGGAGATAGAAGAATCCAGGAAGCCCGCCGTATGTGTTGAAAGAGAAGCAGATCTGAGAGACATCGTCGACTTTGGGGCTCGTTACGTCCGCCATCCACACAAAGTTCTTGTGCGTAACGTTCGCAGCCGTACTGAGGGAGGCCATGGCCAAGATCATTGAGGTTGCGAAGGTCTTCATGGCACTGGCTTGATTTTTTGATGAGACTTGGAAATTGTCTTTGCGTGTGACCAGACATTCAACTCATCGTACGCTCGGTTTATATACCCTCGAACTGGAACGTATTCTCCAAGTTGAAACTCGGAAGCCCTCCGTGGACAATGTACTTGCGCGATGTAACAACGATCGGGTCGTAGAAAGCCCTTATTGGAAGTTCCTCTCATACAACTGCGCGTGGATGGATTTCTCGAACACTGTCGACGTGGCATCGCTCGCGGACGCAGCGAGGTGGAGTTCACTCTTTCCGTACAGATGAAAGTTGTATCTGCATTGCAGTCGCACTGGGTCATACTTTGACATATCTAGCACGTGGATCAGTGAGACGCGCAGCCTTGTCTGCCAAGTAAGGCGATGACATTGGAGCGATGTCACCATGCGGATGTAGGTAGACTGTGGTTCCCATGGTCCTCGGGGTGGTTCGACTTCAACTCAGTTTCGCTGGTCATCTTCGTCGGATGCGCAAGACGTGGTCTCCATCAGGATGCGAAGAGTAGACTGTCTGAAGCCAAATCAGCCTACAACGTCGAGGAACGACGAGGTGGACCAGCTGGTGTTGCGCCTAGTAGTAAACACGATTACGACTGCAACAAGGAATGCGTAGCGTCTTGATTTGCGTTGCTTAAGTTGTTAAGGAAGAACCATGATGCCCTCGAGTGTCAGAGTGTTATGAGGAATGTCCAAGGGCAGCCGACCTGACTGAGGTATGTCGCTAAGCCAGAGACGTTGTGTAATTGGCCAAACGGATTTCAGAGTATCTGGTCTTGAGCTTCTGCGGAAACCCCAGGACTGTGTGAGGAAGAGCCATTTCATATCTCGGATTGCAAGACATTCGACAAAAGCTGGGTAGTCGCTGCTCTCACTTTACGCCAAAGCCGGACTATTGTTGCAGCCCGCGATGCTCCATCAGCCATAGAACTAGCGGAAACTCCAACAACACCGAAGTGAAATGTTCCTAATGCGGCAACACTACGAATACGAGTATTGCACGCAACGCTCTTGGTCGGACACCTCAGCTCCGGGAGTGAGAGACACAAGGTGAAGGACACTGCTGTGTTTATCGCTCTGCCGTGTATGCAGAGTGTGCGTGCGACTTGCTGGTTGTTATGATCGTCCGTAATCTGCGTGCACCCGTTTTTCCGACACCCGCCGGGTAGGCACGCTTTTTGCGCTGACAACATCAGCATCAGCGCAGAGATTCCAAGAACAACATAGTGAATTTATTCTCCAGAATAACCGTCTCCCTCAGCGGTGATCTGGAACGAGTGAGCGCCACTGTCAGGAGTCGTGCTTGCAGCCAAGAGTTTCCATCAGGTTCTGGCACGAAGGGGGGCGAGAAAACGTAGATAGTTGGGGTTTGGACGGGTTTGAGGGTCGATGTAGCACTTGGGGATTGAGTTGACGTTCCGGTTGGAGGGAAGTCCGTCGAAGACGAAGTCAAAGCCGTAGAGATGGAGATTGTGTTGGTAGGTACAGTTCATGTACGGGCATGACACTATGCCATCGGTCGAAATGGCAGCCGCGGCTCCGCTGCAAATGCAGTATGCAAAGCTTACCAATATGTATCTGCAGCTATGCCCGAGCTCGCAAGTGGTTTGTTGTTCTTTCTTCGCCCGCACTTGGGATGTAGTGTGGCCGTCCCTCGCGCCATCAAGGAGCATCTCTCGTATATGCCATCACATTGGAAGCGGTAGTCGAGTCCCGTGACATTAATGACCTGTGTTTTTAATTCCGGGGAGCGAATCTGCAGCAACGAGTTGAATGCCCTTGGTTGGCAGGCGAGCATATGATGTTGGAGTTAGGAGTTTGTGAGTGAATGGAAAGCGGGAGGTTCGCACGGGCCGCGCCCGCATCGGCCAAGTGGGCTGTGGGTTTCCCTCAGCACATTTCGAGTGGGCTTGCACGACCTTCTGGACTTCACAATGTGCCATGTCACCCGCTTCTTACTCCCACACAAGGCGCGTGCACTAACAACCGCTGTCATACCGCGATAATCAGCGCCAACGCTACCATCGCGGTCATATTCCACCAAAATGAGCGGCAAAGGAAGTGTCCCCGATGCCTGGGACGACGATTGGGTCAATGTCGCCGATGTATGGGCTGCAGTAACGTGATTCGACATCTTCAAGACTGACAGGGCGAACCCAGAAACCAGAGGAGAAGACGACTGCCCCCGAACCAGCGCCAAAGCTTACCAAGGCAGAGCGCCGAGCGCAACACGTTGAGCAGCAGAAGCAGTTATGGGACTCTGCAGAAAACCCCGGCAGAAACTTGTGGTTGGAGGCGCAAGGCGTCGCCCCAATGAAGCAGGAGTTCAAGCCCACGTTACTCAGCCGCAAGCCGCCGACTATCGCAAAGAAAGGTGCCGTGGATGGCATGGGCAAGCTGAGCCTGGAAGATGACGAGGACAGCGAAGAGGAGAGGCGCAAGGCACAAGAGGCAAACTTCGAGGAACGCCAGCGTAAAGCAAAGATCGAGCGGGAAGAGAAGCAGAGACGATATGCTGAGGCGAGAGAGCGAATTATGGGCTCATCGAACGCCTCTCCTGCAGCCAATTCCAGGGAGAGCTCCCAAGGACGAGACAACAACCGACGCGGACGCGGCAACAGAATGAATGGCAGCAGACGAAGTCAGCCAGACACTCCGGCAGATAGATCTCCGGTGAGAGCCGCACAGCCTCGGACTGGAGACAACCAGCTTTTCGATCCAGAGGACATGAGCAGGAGACTTGCGCCTAAGCGCGAGACGCCTCAATCTCCTCGAGAAGATCAACCTCTGAGACAGCCTCGTGGACCTGACAACAGCGGTAGAGGTGGTTTCGGATTTGCTAGTCGAGGCGGATCAACCTACACGTGAAGCATCGTCCATGCGATATTCTGGTTATCTACCACCATCTCTTGCAACGAGCGACTCTGTAGCAGGTCTTCGAAGGTGCGATTCGTCCTTCTCTGGTGTACGCACTACGAGGCAACCGGAGCAACCATCTTGGAGATAGCATCGCTCTTGTACTTCGGCATATGGCTGGTTACCGACACGATTTCTGCCAAGCCGTCCACGAGCCGGATTGCTTTCCGCACCCGCTGCCGACCGATGTCTCGGATCATGAGGCTTGCACCAACCACAGCCATTACTACACTGGCGGAGTGCCAACTCATTACAGTGTTCTCGCGACTGACCGTGCGTGTTGCAAGAAACGCCGCTTTGCAGCTCACCACAGCACGAATCGAGAGTCGGAGAAAGTCCTGTTTCGGCCCAGCGCCATCAGCAGGGTCAAAGTGCAGCGCGATCGACAGCTCGCAGCTCCAAAAGTCCAATGAGCACCTCGGATGTGCGCATGATTTTGCGGTAGCTCTTTTGATCGGCAACCCTCCAGGAACAAGAACATCACTTGATCCCGAGAAAGTGCAAGATTGCCAGCCCTTGGCTGGTCCTCCGCCTGTGGCTGGCTGCTGGACCCTCGAGTTAACGCTGCAGAGGCTCGACAAAGACCTGCCGCCGGACCGCGGCGTACAGGTTTAACCACACCTCGTCAATATATGTGCCAGCGTGCCAGGCTCTTGCAAATTGAGTAGGTAGGATAATCTATTATATTGCATGCCGACCTCCATGTGCCGCTGCTACGCCTGACCATCCGTCCCATCTTTCGAAGTCAGGTTGGCGGCTGGACCACTCACTGGGTTGGCCTAACTTTGTGAACAGTACAAGTCACTGTGTCCTTAACCTTTCAATTCGACATCCAGGAGAAGGCCAATACAATCCAAAATGCGCCCATCAACGTTCCTCCTCTCCCTCTCCACGACAACACTCACCACAGCCTCCTTCCTCCGCCCCCGCCAACAACCCCAACTCTGCAACGGCCGCGCCGACTTCTGCAACCGCATCTACTCCAACGTCTCCTGGATAGGCACGCACAACTCCCCCTTCATCGGCACTGCCGACCCTCCGGACCCACGCGTAAACCAACAAAAAACCGTCCCCGAACAACTCGACGCCGGAATCCGCTTCCTCCAAGGCCAGACGCAAGTCTTAATCAACGGCGCCGAAGATGCCGGTCCCTTTTCAGAACTCTACATGTGCCACACCGACTGCGCGATCTACAATGGCGGATCTTTACGACAATACCTCACGACCGTCAAGACCTGGGTGGACGCGCACCCCGACGAGGTCGTGACGATGTTGTTGACGAATGGGGATAATGTGGATATCTCAGAATTCGACGCTGCGTTTAATGATACGGGGATGAAGGAGTTGGCGTTCGTGCCGAGTACCTCTCCGCAGATGCTGCCGATGGGAGAGTGGCCGACGTATGGACAGATTATCGAGGGGGAGAAGAGGGTTGTGGTATTCCTCGATTACGGCGCGGATGAGTCGAAAGTACCGTATATCCTCGGTAAGTGCATCCACCCCCAAAAAACCCCTGTCATTATGAAGTACTGATTGATATAAATCTAGATGAATTCACCTACTACTTCGAAACCCCCTTCTCCCAAACCGACCCCACCTTCTCCCAATGCCGTCTCGACCGGCCCCCCAACGCCTCCCCGGACGGCCGCATGTACCTCGTCAACCATGTCCTCGACAAAGAGATCCCTCTCACAGATATCTTGGTCCCGGACCACGAGGCGGATTTCACGACGAATGCCGCGCAGGGGAATGGGAGTATCGGGGCGCAGGTCGAGTTGTGTGAGGGGATGTGGGGGAGGGTGCCGAATGTCGTGTTGGTGGATATGTTTGATCGCGGGGAGGTTTTCGTTGCGCAGGATGCGTTGAATGGGGTGTCGTGATGTGATGTGAACAGGGAGGGTTTGATGTGTTGGATGGAGTTGTGTGTGATGAGATATCAAGACAACATAGATAGATTCAGTCTGATGCTTGCTTGCTTGCATAATAGAAGATGCTCAAGATGAAGCCAATGCCAGAAGAATGTAAATGCTTTTTCGTCTCCGCCGCTCCCAATAAGTCTCAACCAACATAGTTGCCTTTGCCTGCCCAAGCACCTGGTATCATTCATGTAAAACATCATTCGCCACCCAATCCCCTTCTATTGACAAAAGCACCCGTCGTGCTGATTATCCCACAGATTCGAAACAAGCGCGAGCATTAGCATTCATGTACGTTATCTCATCCCGTCAAAAGATCCCGCACGCTCATGCCGGTGCTGGCACGGCTAGTGTCAGGCTCATGGGCCGCACGGAAGTTTCGTCGGTCGTGGTTGAGCATCAACAATGCCGCGGTGGCTTCTTGATCGAGCTCCTGCTCACTACGCCCACTCTTGGCCGCTTGACGTTGCTTTTCCGACAACTCGGTCGCGCCCTCTGCGATGTGTCGGAGCTGAGAGGCAGAGTCGACGGGTTTGAGGGCGGGACTGCCAAGACCGAATTGGCTGCCAAAGGGTGGTGCGGTCGAGACGTGGTGGAGTTGAGGACCGAAAGCTGGAGAGGCCTGGTTCGAGTGGAAGTATGGGGAGTAGCTGCTGGCTGCTGAGGATATCGAGTAATGCCGACCAGCACCCGACGAGAAGATCGAGGGCGATGTTGTGGTGGTCGTGGTTATTTGTGAGAGGGAAGGCAGAGAGATGCCAGAGTTCGATTTGGCGGGTGCAGCAGTGTTGGGTGTGGACGTTCCAGCGTCTTCTTGGTCGTCCTCCATCTCCTCGTCTTCATCCTCATCCTCCTCGTCCTCGGCGGGTCTGGTTGAAGTTGGGGGAGGTTGTGGGCGGGGTGAGTTGTTGTTCGCCTGCAGGTCCGAGACGCATTGTTCCAAGTACCGCAGATACTCAATGCTTGCCTATGCAGCAGTTAGCGCCATGCCATGTTGTCTACTAGGAGTGTTTAGCCCCACCTGCAGAATAGCGAGCTTGTGCATCTCTTGGCCCTTGCAGGCCGGTATCATGTCTTTCAACACGCCAAATTCTTCGTTCATTTTCGATCTCCTCCTCCTCTCGATCAGGCTGTGCGCAGTCTTGCGAGCGATCTTCCTTCCAGCTGCCGTAGTGCCCGCATTGTTCTGCTTGCGCTTGCTACCCGATTGAGCGGGTTGCGCCTTCCCCGCCGGTTGTTGCTGCGAGGCAGGTACGGGTACGGGCTCTTGCTGTTCACTTTCCCTGGGCTTCATCTGAATGATCTTGCGAGTCCTGGTGGGTGGAGGGGGCAGGCTGAAGTCGTCTTTGGTAATGACAGGTCCAGCCTGGGTAGCAGCCCTCTTCCTCGACACATCGGCGGGCGAGCTTGGGGAGACAGGACGGTAGGAAGAGTCGGAGCCATTGGCAGAAGGTGTCGCAGAGCTCGTGCTTGCCCGATCTGGCTCCTGAAACGCAGTGGGAGGCAGATTGAAGGCAGGAGCGCCCGGGGGCCCTTCCTTGCCGCGAATATCGCTTGACGAGCCCGGGGTGGGCGGAGGATTCGGTCGAGGCATGGTGGTGGAATGGTAGAGAGGGTCAGGCTGGGGACGACGGGCGTGGAAGACGTGCTCGCTGTACGTCGTCGCGGGGGGCGGGCAGCGGGCGGAGGAGGTATTCATGTACGGCGGGCGGTGGAGGGATTCTGCGTGTCGCCGAAGTTGAGGCTGGGGTCGCTTCTGCTGCAGACGATGGGACGACGACGACGACGGGCATAGCGCACGCAGCGCAGCAGCACATAGCGAGACTGAGAGAGCAGCGTCGTCCCCCGTGGGCGCTCCATTCGCTGCTGCTGTCGCGTGCTCTGTTCGCGCTCTCTTCCAATCAAAGCGTCCAACGCCCGCACACGTGCGTCAATTTACGCTCTCGTGATGATCGCCAGCCCATCTATCAGGGCACGTGCCCCCTCCCAACACCACACCTTTCTCTTATCACCCCCAAGACACCACTCTATTGGCACATTCACCGCTATGCTTTGCATGCCACTGCGTCTGCTGATCAACAGAAACCCGCTCATTCCGCGCTTGACGAAGACCGGACGGGAAGAAGCCTTTCATCAGATAACGAGCGAATATCAGCCTCTACAACAACCACCCAATTCCCACCTCAAGGTTCAGGAATACGCATGCACTCCGGTCCGTCTATCGGCTTGCCTGGAGATACATGTACTGCACTGCTCGCCGACATGACGACGACCCCGAGGAAGGAATCGTCAGATGCCCACGTCGAGAGTGCAGGTGACCGCTCGTGATGACAGTCTGATGGCCCCTTAGTAGCCTCTCTCGATGGGCGACAGGAAGTACCTCCGCATGTTCAGTCGCAGGCGCCTGAGCCGTCTGTCCTCTAAAGGAGTGCCGTTTTCGTCCGAGTTGACCGCTTCTGGTCGAGTTGCATTCCGGCGACTACACCCGGACTTGGCAGAATTAGATCTGATATCGACATCTTGGGCTGTCCTGGGATCGCTCACGATCGTGTGTGAGGTGACAGGTCGTAATTCTTCATGTTTCATGCAATAACATTCAAGGTCGAACTGGACCATCTCTAGTATGTAAGTCTGGACCAAGCACCATCGAAGTCATGGTCATGTTCGCGGCAAGACGACATCTCCCTTTGTCTTCATAGCTATCCAAATGCGGGTAACTACAAGCAAGAAACAATATGCATCCGTTCAACTTCTCTCTTCCGCTGTTACCAGACGCTCTTTTCCTCTCTTCTCGTTTACCCCTGTTCGTCGCACGATATGATCGTCCCAAACCTCTCCAAGACGCTCAAGCCGTCACGGGAAGACATCGCTCCAGACCCAACACCAGAGCCAACGGCCACAGGAACACCACGTCTCATCCCCATCAACGCCAGCGAGATTCCTCGGAGAAGACGACGAGCAGACAAAAGCAGCGTCCTCTCCAGAGTATTCGGTAGTCCAGAACGAAGCACGCCCTTCACAACAGTCTCGAACCAAGGTCTTGCAGGGAGACAATCCTGCGCTTCGGGGCTGACCTACTACTCCTGCGCCAACGGCTTCACTGGTTGCTGCCAGGGAAATCCCTGCACGCAGACGGCGCAGTGCTCGGTCGAAGATCCCATCACAAGTACAGGGTCAGGTACTAGCACCACTCAATCGAGGACGTCTACTGCGCAGTCTAGCAGGACTGGGACGGCAACCGCGAATAACTCTGGTACACGAACAGCGACTGGCACAGCGACCACACGTACAGGAACAGGAACAGGCACAGCAGCTATCACCACCGCAAACGGCACACCTACCGGCACCGCTACATCAACAGGCCTGACGACCACTCTCTCAACACCGAATGCCACACCCGCCCCAAACTGCCCGGGTGCTCCATCGAACTACACAGACGATTCAGGCATCGCCTATCAAGTCAAGTGCAACATCGACAACGGCGGACCCTTCAATCAAACCATCAAAGTCGACGCAGGCGGTTACGCACAATGCTGTTCAGCCTGCTCCAGTTCCAGAGAATGCGTCGGCTTCACTTTCTTCGGCGAGAATGGAAACAGCACCGACGCAGGCAACTGCTACGTGAGATCCTCCATGCAGACTTCCGAGGACTTCAATTCGAACTCGTACGTCGTGGCACTGTACAAAGTCGACCCGAGCGCCGTCGCAACAACAACACCCGTCCCCTCATCTTCCGGCGCGGCAAACCCCAGCCAAAGCAGCGGCTCCAACATCGGCGCCATAGCAGGCGGCGTAGTCGGCGGCGTCGCAGCCCTCGGCCTCCTCCTATTCCTCGCCTTCTTCCTCATCCGTCGCCAGAGAAAAAAGGTGGACGCCCGCCACGCCGCAGAAAAGAAAGCCCCAACCCTCCCCACCACCAACCCCCGCTACCACGACGGCGTCATCGGCGGCCACAGCACGCACCACCGCTCCGGCAGCACCGCCAACGACATCTACGCCCCACAGGGAGGAGGAGGTGCGTATTCCCACGTCCCCATGCACACGCACACCAGGCAGAGAAGTATCTACCGCGACGACGGACGGAACTGGGTCTGATGAGGTACGTGTTTCTAGGTTTTGATCATCACCATTCCTCCTATCCTTCCAACGGAGACTATGCGTTGCAGCCGATGGTGACTGGGGACAAGCGCGCTGACCATTTCTCCGAACTGGAAGGCCATAGCTCGACACCGCCGGGCCTGAGAGCGGAGGGAGGTCGGGGGAAGAGGATTCCGGCGGGGACGTTGAGGCCGCCGCAGATGTTGGACTCGAGGGCGGCTGGTGGGGTGGGTGGTGCGGGCGCGGCGAGCAGGTCGAGTGTTTTCTTGGAGCATATGTCTGAGATGGAGGATACGGTGAGTCTCGAAATATCATACAGCCTTGTTTGGCTGGAAGCTGACGTCCATTCCAGTCCCAAGGCAGACCAACAACCACGTCGGTTACATCTCCTTACTCCTTCAAGGCTGGAGAATCGCCTACCCTGGGCCATCCAGCAGGCTCAACCACATCTCTCGCAGACGAAACCCGCAGAAGACAGCACCTCCTATACTGGAACAACTACGACTCCGGCCAGCTAAACGACCAAGAGGGAAGAGGTCAAATGAGCGCCACAATGGTGCCCAAAACACCCCCTTCTGCAGCAAGGACCGCCCCGCAAATCAGTCCCGACAACAGCGGCGCGGCGCGAGATAGCTCCTTCGTCGTGAGCCCTCTCAGGGGTAGGAAATCCGACCAAGATGGCGGCAATACCTCCGATCCCAGCATAGGACCTCGTCGAGGGACATCCTGATAGAAACATCCATATCTTCAATTAAACCGCTGTGCACTCCCCGCAGGAGGATAATAACCCCCTCCAAACTCCAAACTCGCATCCTCAAATCGATCCTCTCGTACCAGTCTCCAGGGACCGAACCATCCACTCTCAAACACCTTGACCTCAATCGTAGCATTGAAACTCTGTCCGAGATAATTCACCCTGAACCCCTCAGGAAACGGCGCGCTCAGCGAGAAGAAAGTCCCCTTCGGCGCAGAGGCCTTGACTTCGATCTTCTGGCGGAAACTCTGCACGCTCAGATGGAATGTCCGGTTCTCCCAGTCCGTCGAGTACGTCATGAAGGGAGACAAACCCGCCAGCCGCACCGCGAAGGGAGGTCGGAAATCGAGATTGAGATCTTCGCTGCGGTAGCCTAGTAGAAAAGCTTCCAACCCCAGAATCTGGCCTCCTGCGCAGCAGAACCCTCGCCCGTTGTCGTAGTCTCTCGCCTGCAGCCACATATGCGCCGAGGGGAACGAATGCGCCCAGTTCTTCTCGTCGTGGACTTTCGCCTGACCCGAAAGATCTTCGGGAGGAACGTCGATGCTGGGGATATCTAGCTCGAAAGAGACGTCCGAGTCGAGGCTTTGCACATGCCAGTGTAGCGGGAGGGGGAGGTGCACGAGGAGGGCTTCGGGGGTGTTTGTCGAGGTCGACCAGGGGGTTGGGTTCCTTGCCTTTGCTTTGAAAGTAAAATCCCCACTCCACAACTCGTATTCTGTCGTCCTCCCGTCTGCGTCCCACTTCGCAAATCCCAGATTCGGCACGTTCAAGATGAATCCCTTTCCTTTAGCTCGACCTTGAGAATCGTCCTCGGAAACCATCTGCAAACTATCGGCCCAGATTTCCTTTTGGTAGATTCCTTTACCGTTTCTGGGCACGTATGTGAAGGAGACCATATTGGAACGGGAGGGTGCGCCTCTGATTTTGCAGATTACCAGGGCGAGGTGCGCGCCGGAGGGGAGGGAGAATTTGCTGTAGTAGCCTTCGAAGACGGAGGTGGGGTGCGGGCGGTGGTGGTCCATGGCTTGGGAATTGTGGCCACGTCCGGGTTTGGTAGTGTTATTTGACTTGAGATGTGAATGGGTTTTGGGGATGTATGAAATGTGCAATGTCTTGTTGGAAGGAAGGAGATGAGGTCTGTTCGGTGACGTAGTTGAGGACGCTTTTGTGACACGTTTATGCGAGAACTCACAGTTCTTGGCTACAGATAGATTTGCCTCTCATGTCAAGATGACAGTCAAGAGAGAGCATACGAGCGAGGTTAGAGGATCTGCTGTTCTCAGGTCGCGATGGTAAGGTACAGATCGTGAATCGTAAGAGGTAGGGGTCTCTGCACAAGTGGTCCGTGCCCATGTCATTTGCTGCATAAATTCTTGACCTCACTTCCTTCTCTACTTGCATCTCTTTCATCATCACTGAGGGGCAGCAATCGACCGGGAATGTGGAACGGATGCAGGAGAACAGCGTGGCCGAATGACTACAGGACGTCAATTGTCAATGCTGCACAGCCTGTCAACTTTTCCAGACCCTCCAGTACGCATGGCATTCTCTCTGGAGTTCCGATCCGAGAAATGTTCAGAGTCTTGAAACGAAAAGCAGTCTCATCCGATGAGCTTTTCAATGAAGTAGCAGGGCTTCCCAAGGCCTGTCATTCACCTCACAATGCCGCAACGCCATCAGAATCCGAAGCAGAAGGGGGATAGGACCTCCTCCGTGCACGCTCACACTTTGAATTGGCGCATGTGTAAGTAGTGCGGCATATTCTCTTCGATCCTTTCTCTCAGCTGTCTTGCAATATCATCACCGTACAACACGCTCCATTGGGACTCAGCATCATCCAAGTCCAATTCAGGCGGCTGCCGCAACACTGTTAGTAACAGCCCAGTTCGATTCGTTCATGCATTCGTCTTAGACCTACCGGACCCCCTGACGGTTGTTCAATACCTTTCGAGGTATTTATCGTGGTAGTGAAAGCTCGAATAAGAGGATTAGGATGCTGCAACTCCTCAGGCAGAGGCTCCCACGTGTCACTCAAACCCGCCGGATCAATATCGAGGGCAGCGCTCAAGCCTCGCCGGACCTCTTCTGTGCGCCAGAGAAGATCGTCGCCATCGACGACGACCGGGACGCGGTTCAGGTCGTTTTGAAAGTGATCGAAGAGGAGACGCTGGGTTAGTATGCCTGTGAGGATTTTCCAGTCTTCGTCGCTGGGGCTTAGAGCCATTGTGGCGATTGAGCTGGCGTAGATCGATGGGATGACTTGTAGAGGGTTGCGGATGACGAAGATGGGGAGGATCGAGTCGAAGAGTGAGTCGGGTATGACCGTTGGGTTTGCGGGAAATGGCAGGGGTGAAGGATCTCGGATGATGGAGAAGACGAGGTCTTGCTTGACGATCATTTGGCAGTGTTCGTTGGCTAGGAGTGTTCGTCCCTGTCGTGATGGGTCAGTAATGGAAAGATAGTTGCGTTGTGACCGCACCTTTTCGTCTGCCTCCCTTGCGCGTCGAAGCAGATCTGCCTCCGCCCGAGCATACGTGGAAGTGCTCACTTCAGTCTCAAGGTCTTTCTTGCGAGCTGCAGAGTTGTTGGTCCACTTAGTGATGCGCTCAGGACCGAATGCAAACGCGTCCATGTAGGGATGGTAGACTGGCTCCAGATCGGGATGAGTGCTCATGTATCGGAAGAAGAGATGCGATCGGTGCCGCGCCACTGTCCAGCGCAGAAGGTATTCAGCCATCCGCTTCTGCATGTCTCACATATGCCTTCGACCCTTTGGACTTACTGTCGAAGACAAAGACAGTTCGTTTCTTCTCGTCGAGCGTCATCTTTGAGGATGGACGACTTGTGCAAGAAGACTAAAAGGCTGTTTCAAAGAAAGCGGGATCGAGTGTATCAAAAA
The DNA here is from genome assembly GCF_010093935.1 of Zasmidium cellare ATCC 36951. NCBI lineage: Eukaryota > Fungi > Ascomycota > Dothideomycetes > Mycosphaerellales > Mycosphaerellaceae > Zasmidium > Zasmidium cellare. Next base: position 84,972 of record NW_022987008.1, on the reverse strand, counting down.
CGCATCGTTTCAATACGCAGTATCCTGACATAAGTAAGTGCTACATAGATACGATGTGGCATGGTCAGCAGAATCCTACTACTGCCGTGTGGTAGTAGGGCCTATGGTGATCCTTCCTCGCAAGTCAGCCGCTTGGCAGCATACGAGCGGAGCGAAGATCTAAGGTGTAAGCAGGCAACGGGAGACCAGTCGCCTTTCGGGGCCACGGTGACTGCGGAACTCTCGTTTGGCTCTTAGTCGTCTCGGCTTCAGGTTAGTTGGCATCGACGGCCTTGGGTTCTCTTCCACGCTTCCGACTTTTGCGTTTCTTGTGACCTTCGGGACTTCGGCGCTGTGTGACGGGGACGATTCAAGAAAGAAATGCCGACATGGATAGGGGTTCGGATTCTGGTCAACGCTTGCCCGTGAAATCTAATCCAACAAATGCAGCCTGGCCGCCCAAGCAGATCAATGAGTGCACACTCGAGACCTGCGAGCTGGTCGACATCTCCTCCCTCTAACAACCAAAGCACTGATTGGCCAACGGCAAGTTCCTCAACAAATATCCTTCCCACTGCGGCTTCGTATTCGCCCTCTGGTACTTCGACCCGCTCGAGATCAAGAGGTCTTCAGTTGCACTCGCATAGCGAATCAAGATCGCTTCGCTAAACGCTGTTCCCATGAAGGAGAAGCCGTATGGCATCCCGCTGAGCGAATGGACCCATGCCGGGATCGTGACGACAGGGTATCCTGCCTGGGCAGCAATCTGGTAACTCTGAGCGTTGTCAGGTGGGGCAAGCAGTGCATCGACCGCGCTGCCGTTGGCCGCGAGAGCAGCGTCGATGCCATCCTCGCGCGTTGTGCGATGGCAGAACGATAATGCCTCCCAGTAGGTGGAGTTCATGATTCCCTTTGTGGCGAGAGAGTCGAGGAATTGGTCTTGCCCAGAGCCCCAGGCTGGTTGGATACCGGGTGTGCCCCCTTCAGTGCCCAGGTTATCGATGTTGTACTGCACAAGGTCCTCGAGCGAATGCATGTCCGTGTTGGTCAACTCCGCAAGATAGGTCTTGATGTCGTTGTAGAAGTCCACTTTGACATACGAGAACTCCGACTCGTTTGGGTAGCCACGCGTGCTGCCGTAGTCCCTATCCAATCCATCGCCGTCAGCTTCAGGTTTGCATGCATTTTGAAGGCGGTGATCGCTCACCAGTTCCATCCGTTTGGCGACACGATCGTCTGCCAATATGGCAACTCTGTTCCGTTGACAATAGTCGCGCCAGCATCCTTGAGAATTTCTACAATGTTCAGCAAGTTGTCAAGTTGTTCTTGATCGGCCCATTGCCAGAAAGACAGCCACGGAATGCCGAACCGCGCCCCCTTGAGAGCTTCTTTTCCTGCGAGCGAGCTCACGTAGCCACCTTTAGGCGTTTTGCCCGTCTGTGCAGACGTATAATTATCACGCGCATCTACGCCGTAGATGGCGTCCAAGACGTAAACAGCATCTCGCACCGTCTTGCCGAACGTGCCGACCGTGTCCATATGGGACGTGATTGGTATCACGCCCGCCCGCGACGTCAGGCCGACTGTCGGCTTGATGCCTACTATAGCATTACGCTCGGCTGGGTTAATGACGCTGCCATCGGTCTCCGTGCCCAGCGCGAATGGGATGACATTGTTCGCCACTGCGATGGCGCTCCCGGTGCTGCTCCCACCAGGATTGACAGTGAAATTGTACGAGTTCCGCGCTTGTCCACCGCGAGCAGAATATCCTTCGGAGTAGTTGCTGGTCCGCATGTCGGCCCACTCGCTCAGTGTCGATTTGCCCATGAGGATTGCACCAGCTTCGCGCAGCTTGCGCACAACGAATGCGTCGCGAGGCACAATGTTTCCCTGTAGGGCCCAGGATCCCGCACAGGTCTGCAATTTATCCTTGGAGGCGAAGTTGTCTTTGACGAGGAACGGAATTCCATACAGTGGAGACGTAGAGTTGAAACCTTGCTTTCGGTATTCATCCAACGTGGCGGCGATGGAGAGCGCATCTGGATTCATTTCGAGGACGGAGCTAAACATACACTTTTAGTATGGAACTAACATAGGCATGGTCAACTTACTTGATGTACTCGCCTGTCTGGAAAGAGCGTTGCTGGTAGCAGTGGACCAGATCCACGCTGGTCAGGGTGCCGTTGGACAAGTATTGCTGCAGCTCGTCGAGAGTCGCATCCTCTATAACCACGCCTTTGCAAGCGGGCATGGCGAAGAGCTGGGCGGCCGTGGCATTTTCTTGCGGATAGTAGTAAGGGAAAGGATTGGTGAGAACCTGCGAGTCTACAAAGGCGGAAAAGTTGGCGGTGCTCGACGGTGAACTACTCGCTGCGACGACGACGACATCGCTTGAGCAGAGCAGAGCAGTAACAGAGACACGTAAAATGTGCCGCAGGTGATAGTGCATCTTGTGAAAAGTGCTCAAGAACAATGAATGGGTCACGCCAGACGAGAGAGAAGTCAATGAAGACGGCAGCGAAGGAGATTCCAGTGAAGGACCCGTCGGCCGTCGCGTGGTCCCCCGAAGGCACTAAAACAGACGATCCTTCGGGAGTTGGTGCCGTGCGCCATCCTGTTCGTTCATACATTGGGCGTAGATTTTCTGTTGCGCTGGGTGCATGCAGACGGACTAAGAAGAAAAAGGTGGCGCGGGAGCGGTCAGTGGCGGGAGGAAGACTGTGCGACGCCAACAGGACCCGACGGTCCGGTCACGTGCGAATCCCACCAGTGGGAGAACTCAACAAAGTATAATACCCTCCTGCACCTGCGGCACAGCTGGCAGCGACATCAGAGCCAAAGGACAGTACACGTAGCTTTCCCTTCTACACTTTACATCACCCACATGTTCCTCATTGACGCCCATCCCGACCAAGGTCGACTAGATGGCCTCGCCGACCAATGCCGAGGCCATCGAGAGCCTCATCGCCAAACCCGGAGCCTTGCCGCCGGGCACTACCGCTGCTTTTCTCGAACAGAGTATTGATACGCCCTCGATCATCGGCATCCTTTTCGTCGCCTCGCTTGTACTGGCCATCTGCTTGCTGCGTTACTTTGCCCGTTGCTATGTCGGCAGGCGATTTGGCCTCGACGACTACTTGGCCTTGGTGGGCCTGGTATGCCTCTCCTTCGCTCGTTGCCTGCCCTTTGCGTCTGCTCACCAGTCTTCTGTCCCACAGGCTCTATTATCTGCCTTCACTGCGCTCAGCATAGTCCTCATCCATCTGGGCTCGGGTCGCCATTTCGTCTACATCGAATACTTTCTCAGCAACGCTCAGCTAAACAAGACCGAGATACTTGACTTTGCCGCTCATATCATCTACACCACCGCACTCCTCATCTGCCGCCTCTCGGGCCTGGCCTTGTACGCCCGCATTACACAGGATGCTGTGTTCATGACGCGCGCTGCTCGTGCCGCCGCGGCGTTCATGATTGCTACCTATCTGGTCCAGCTCTTCCTCCTCATTTTCCACTGTGTGCCCGTTACTGGAACATGGCCCTACTCCTTCCAACCCACATTCGACGACTACAAGTGCCTTCAATGGGGTACTGTTTACGTCACCAATTCTGCCATTTCCCTCATCTGCGATCTAATACTTTTCCTCATCCCATCTGCCATCATCGCTCGACTGCAGGTCACTCGGATACGGAAGGTCAAACTCTGTCTGATTCTTATGCCCGGCGTCCTTGTAATCGCCATAACTATCGCTCGCATCTATCTTGTGGTCACTAGTCAGTGGAACCCGGATGAATCATGGGACTACGACATCCTGCTCGCTGTCGAGGTCTCGGAGATCGGATCCACCCTTATAGCTCTTTCTATTCCAGCACTGAAGCCATTTCTTGACAAGATCTTGGCCTCTTTCCGTGGCTTTACCTCGACATCTGGGGCTGAGGCAAACCTTCACAGCTCAGCCCGACCGCGTACCAGATCTGAAGAACATCCGTTGGAGCTGGAGGAACGCAGCCTAGCTGGGGGCAACCAGTGGGTCACATCTGAACCGGGCGACGAGGAGTTTGTCTTGTCAGGAAAGCTGTCTGGGACAAGAGGCACTTCGAGTAAAACCAGTACGGAAGATATGACTTCTGCCCAAATTCCATACAACACTTGATGGGCACGGGTCCACAAGCCTGGACGACCGCGGCCCGAGTAGAAAGAGTGAGCGATGTCTCCAAATGCGGTCTCACCTGGCGCTCAACAAAGTCCTCGGACACTGGATAAGTATGCGACCCTACCAGCCTGTCCTACTGCACTCACCCGTTTCGAGTGGATATCACAGCCGATTTTACAACGCTGCCGCCAAGCAATACAGCCTGGACGCTCGACGAAATCATCGACCGCGGTCCGAAGACCCGCAAGCTGGTCGGCAAGGAGTGCAAGATGCAGATGAAATGGCAACCATCCTGGAGGAGAAGCTCCTTCAAATGGAGGTGCAAGGGAACGGGCCTGAACTACGACTCCGTCAACGACGTCTTGGAGATTGAGGTTGGCGCAAAAGCCTCCAAATTGGGGAGCTATCGATGAGAGTGTTCAGCAAGTTGTGTGGGCATATCAAGGCATTGGCAAGTGGCACCTGAGAACATCATGGCGCTGAAAGAGAATTTCTACTAACGGTTCGATTAGTGCCTCACCATCACGGGAGACTGTGTTAATCTGGAATAGAACGTAAAGAACGTTCCAGCTTTCGGGCACTTGTGGCCTTTGAAAAAGCGGGTGGTCTTGAAGAAGCAGAAGGTTCTGAAGAAACAGAAGGTCTCGAAAAAGGAGATGGTCCCGAATGAGCAGATAGTCCTGAAGAGGCGGATGGTCTTGAAGAAGCAGACGGCCTTGAACGTGTCGAGGCGTGGTGGATACTGCTGAACTGAGCGCTACTTCTTCTCCGGTTCGCCCTTCTTCGCCTTGTTCTTGTTGTCTCCGGTATCCTTGTAGTCACCTCCCTCGGCTTCGTATCGCTTCGATAATTCAGCAGCTTTCCATGCGCTCCAGCTCCCTTTGCCTCCACCTGGGGAATGTCAATGCTACTTAAACACGATAGGTATTAATTTGGTGTCTTACCTTTCTCCTCGTTCTTGACTTCCTCCTTGATCCTCTCACGAAGCTCAGGATCTGTTGGTTCTCCCTTGGAAGATGGCATTGTAAGCGATATCTGTCAATACGACACTGTTCAAGGATTGACGATGTGTTTAGGAGTCGAGAAAGAACCTGGACAGCTGAATTCCTCCAATTTATCGAGCTCAAGCTATTAAAGGCCAATGCGGCTAAAGGGAAAAGTCATGATGCAATACTGGCGTTTTGTCCCAAACAAAGGATACATAGCGCTACATCATTGCCGAAAAGTCGTAATGCACGTAGGAGAAGGCCAGAGTCGATGACATGAATATCGTGTGGCTTGATGGGAGTGCCTTCTGGCAGCAGATCCGTTATTCGTTGCTTCATGTTTGTTGATCTATCAATCAAGTGGCAGGGCAACCGAGGAGGTGAAGTTGTTCAATTGCGCTAGCTACGGACGACCATAACTGTGTACGTGTCGTTATTCGACTATCACCATAGGTTCAATTGTTGCCCCAAACATCCAACTTGCAGGATACAGGATTGCATATTGTAGGTACATGCATCTATCCCTGATGCGAGAGCGTGAGGTGGAAGATCTTGTGCCAACAAGACACGCTACCGGTGACCCCTCTTTCTTTCCCATATCTTCGCTTTGACTCTTGCATTCTGCCTAGAATAGGCTTCCTTCGCCTTTCTCTTGTTTGAACTTCACCCCAATCCGCAGTGATACTGCCAAATCGTTCAAAATGCCAGATCACGCCTCCGAAGATCCACAGGCCTCGCTCACGGCCTTCATATCCGGACCTCTGGAAGTTTCACAAGCGTATTTTACCAGATATTACCGCCCACGCATCGACGATGCGATCTCCTCAGGCCATAAGTTCGTCGTAGGACCTGTGAGTGGTATCGATGCTCTCAGTCTGGAATACCTGCTCTCTCGGGACGTAGAGCAGTCCCGAATCAAGATCTACATGGCCGCGTTCGAAATCGCAGCGCGCCCCGCTTTCGTGGCGGAGATGAAGAGACGGCTTGGTGATCACGGGGTGATGGAAGCTAAGAGGGAAGATGGAACAGGAGCACTGACTACTTGGGACAGAGATGCTGCCATGACTAGAGACAGCGACTATGACATTCTCAGGTTCAGGACCGAACGCGAACAGAAGAGCATCTATGGGGTTATGTGGCGGCCTCGGGTCAGTAACACGGAGAGAAATTGGAGAAGGAGGAAAGGTGAAGATAGAATGGAAGAAAGGCATGTGGAGTACGTGTCACACGTTGACAGCTGGGAAATGAAGCTGAGGGAGACTGTGCCGTGGATGAGAGCGGAAAGCGACGACAAGAATATCGCGACACAGTGCGATGGGCTTTGCGATGCACACCGCGATGTCGTGCATTCCATGTTTGGGAAGATTGCATTTGGATACGGGAACGACGGCGAGAGACTTGCATGATGCGTATGCAGCTCCATTTGACACGGGAAGCCTGACGGAGCAGGAGACCTCGGTCAATTGCAATACGCTCAGAGCGATGGTCAGAATTGCCTTCGCCTGGCTTCTTTTTACTATCCTTGAGCTCTGCAGAGGCTTGACAGCTGGGGCGACCTTACACGTTATGTGATCGGACCTGCGCGATTCTTGGATTCTGGTGCTTTTCTGCACACAGCCGTCTTATCTAGTTCTACAAGACTACGGTGATCGAGACACTGCCATACAAAACGCCGCGAGGAGGGTGTTGCATATGCGGCTGAAACAGACCAACAATGGCAGCGAAAGCTCTCAGCACGTGGCTGTTTTCGCGCCGCACCCTGGCTGGCCAGATTGTCTACATGCAGCCTTTCCAGTGCGAGAGCTACGCATATAGCTATGGCATCTAGCAAACCGTTCGAGTTGAGGAGTGCCAGGCAGATCTGTCGGAAACACGAAACTCGAAAGACGCAGAAGCAAGATGGATCCTCTCAGTATCACCGCGTCTGTCGTTGGAATTGTTACATTTGCGCTGCAAGCAATCAAACTAGTCAATGACGACTATCAACGTGTCAAAAACGTGCCGGATACTCTCTTGGACATCGTGAAGGACCTCAAAACCTTGGAGCCGTGGCTGGAAAGCCTCCTGGATTCAGCGCAACATGGCAAAGGCGATCCAGCGCGCTTTGAACGTGTGTCCCATGCAGTTGAGAACTGCTCTCGTGTCTGCGAGTCATTCCAGCAACAGCTCAAGGAGTGGTCAAAGCCGGACGCAGATGGTGAGCTTACGATGCGGAAGAGATTCAAGGTCGGCCTCTTCAATCAAGAGCGCATTAAGGATTTCAGAACGATGGTCAGCGACTGTAAAGGAACGTTACTTCTTGCCTTGGTTGCGGAGAACTTGTAGGTCCAGTCGGTGACAATGTACTCTATCGCTGGTTGACAACATCCAGCATCAACCCGCCCGAGGATGAATTTCTCGTCCAGCTGATGAGACGCAGCGAGGAGCTTCTCAAAGAGCAGTCGGGGCAAATTTTGGCGAGACTACAGGAGTTGCAAGCAGCGGAACCACCTAAAGACCAAGAGTTGCATTCTGTGGTGCAGGAAAACCACGAGGAGACTCGGAAGACGCTCGCTCGGATGGCTGAGGGAATGCAGAAAAGGGAAGCGCAACAGAAAATCGACAGCGCCCTCGGCGTCGAAGAACTTCGCCGTCTGCTCAGCGTCACGCAAGCACTCAAGGCCGACTACGCTCGCGTATCTGAGATTCTGGTCGAGCAGGCGCCCAAGACTGGTGACCTGGCGAAGTGGAGCGAACAACTTCGAATGGTACCGGACATTCACACGGTCCGGCAAGACCTCGCAAGATCCAGGGGCAAACCTGTCGAGGGAACCTGTCGATGGATCGTTAATAATGGGCATTTCCAGAGCTGGGTCGATGCAATCCCGCCGTTCGTATGGGTACGTGGTGACACAGGTAAGGGCAAGACTATGCTCTCGACATACCTCTTAGACCAACTCTATGCACTGCAAACGGAGAAACCCAACACCCATGTAATCTACTTCTTCTGCGACAAGCGAGAGGAAAAGCGCCAATCTGCTGCAGCAGTGCTTCGGAGTCTTCTGTGGCAGCTTACCATGAAGCGGGATCTCACCGAATGCATCGAGGCGCATCTGAAAACCCGTAAAGCGCCACCCCTACCATCGGATCATGAAGATCTCTGGCCTCTTTTCGCTGCGCTCATGCATGACGGCAAGTGCGGCAAGGTGTACTGCATAATTGACGGAATAGATGAGCTCGAAGATGGTGAAGATCTATGGCTCGCCAAAAAGCTGTTGGGTCACCGCTCACCTGCTGCTTCTGAACCGCATTTAAACGTCTTCATGGTGCTCCTGACCAGTCGCAGCATACCTGGCTTCAAAGAGCGTGACCCGAGCCAGCTGCTTTGCCTCGATACGGAGTACAAGGACTGCATCGACGCGGACATTGCGAGAGTAGCTGACGCTCGACTTGCTACGATTCCTGGCTGGGGCGACAGCCCCAATGACTACAGGGACAAAGTCCGAGAGGAACTCGTGCAGAAGACCAGGGGATCATTCGTCCCAGTCGGTATGGTGATAGATATCATACTGGCCAGGCAGTACGACGAGTGGCTCTCCACCATTAGATCTCTACCAGACGGCATCGACAACCTCTACAGCAGCACTCTACTTGGGATCACGGGCGAAGAGCGATCGAATTCACCAGAAGTTCTTCGATGGATCGTCATGGCTTTCCGCCCACTGTCTTTGAAGCAATTGGCGAATGCGATTGGAAGCGATGTGGACGACATCGCGATAAGGACTACGGTCCAACGCCTCGGCTCACTGCTCACTATACAAGACGACAACGTGACGCTTTCTCATTCCTCGTTCCGCGACTACCTACTAAGCACAGAGAGTGATCGGTCAACGAGCCTTGCGGCGTTCGACTCCAATGAGAAGCAGCACGTCGAGAGCTTTCGCTTCGATCCGCAGCAGGCGCACCTAGAGATCGCCCAGAAATGCTTGAAACTCATCCAAGAAAGCCATTTGCAACACAGGGCACTCGAGTCGAAAGACGACTGGGAGGGCGCTCCCCTGCTACAGTACGCCGTGTTCAATTGGTTCCACCATGCTCGAGAGTCCGGGGTCGGGGGCAAGGAGATCTTTGAGTCCACGAAATTCGTACTGTCGAAGGCGTCGAGTCTCAGACAGAACTGGTGGACTACATATGTTCGCGAACGCCCTGGACAAGTATGGGAACAGGGCAAACGACTTTCGCCTCTTCATATTGTGAGTATCTGTTTAAACGGAGAAGACCTATCGCGAGTGCGGCAGCGAAGCTTACATATGGATGTCTAGGCATGTCGATTCGGAATCACAGAGTGGGTGAGGGCAATCCTGTCTGAAGTGGATCCGAATGCCTTGAAGATGATCGTCAATGATCCTGATGTCAACGGTGTCACTCCACTGGCCTGGGCAGCGATCGGTAAGTATTTCCTTGCCGCAGTTGCAACAAATTGCTGACTCCATATGCACAATCAGAGGGCCACGCGTCCGTCGTAGAAGTCTTACTGGACAACAAAGCAGATATCGAAGCAACAACAGAACTTTACTCGAAAAGTGGTCTGAGCCCTCTTTCGCCTCGATCGATGACCTCCTACTTTGGGGAGATCAAAGCCGGACAGACTGAAGGGATGTGGAGAGCACATCATACGCCCCTTTTCCGAGCTGCGTACAAAGGCCACGTTTCCGTCGTCAAATTGCTTCTGGATCGTGGAGCAGACGTACATGCCCGTGGATGGGCAAACTGCACCCCTCTGCACGCGGTCGGGGTAGGCGGCAGCGTTGAAGTGCTGAATATCCTTCTGGAGCACGGCGGAGACCAAGACGTGGACGCAGAGCTCAAGAAGCTACACACAACGCCGCTGCTATACGCTGTTGAGCACGGACATCGAGAGGTCGCCGAGATCCTCCTCGACCATGGCGCGGATATCACGAAGCGACAAGCCTTCTCCAAGGCAACTGTGCTGCACTTCGCCGGAGCGCGCAGTCCGGACGCAAGCACCGTCGAACTGCTCGTAACCCGCGGAGCAGGCGTCAGTGCTCGTGATAGCCATCACCGCAAGGCCATCCATCTATTCTGTTGGCATCATTCGGATCCGCTGGCAGTCAAGCATCTGCTGGAGCATGGCGACAAGGTGAACAGTCTCAACAGTCTCAGACAATCGCCGCTGGACCTGGCGATTGAGTGCTCATGCGACAAGTGCAAAGCCACCACGCAGGTTCTGCTCGAATTCAACGGTACAATCAACTCGCCAGTGTCGTCGCAAGGGCCGAAGAATCACCCGGAGCTTTTCAAAGAGGGCTCTTCACAGCCGCTGGCGGTGTACGCTCGAGGGGCTACTGCTTCGAGCACAGTGCTCAGCTCGGATGATGGCCGCTCTGTCATGTCGTCTGGACTTCAGTCGCCTGGTTTGGACGACTCTAGCTCTGTATTGGACCTTGAAAGTCGTTCGATGAGTCGAGTAGACTTGGCGACTGAGCACAGCTATAGCTCGGCCAAGGATTCGAAGCTGGAAGATGATGTCTTGAGTGCTGGAGAAGTATCGACGATGTCAGAACAGTCGGCCGGTATGAGGAAAAGAGATAGGTTCAAGGCGAAGATGCGTGGTATTATGAACTGATTCCAGGGGTTTGGTCTAGACGAGGGACAACGTTACACGAGGCCGACATGGCCGTAATGCAGGTACGATATCATTCATCTCGCATGACACATGTCAAGCTCACAGCTCATCTTTTCCTTTACCTTTGCTGCCGTTATCAAGGCCTTTCTTTACCATGCTCGTCAGTATCTCGTAGGCTACTTGAGCAGCCGCTAGAGCTGTAACTTCGCCTGTTCCGTCGTAGGCTGGTGAGACTTCGACCACACTGGATAGACTGTTAGCTGGGTAATTTGGTTCCTGGCTAGGGATACATACTCAGCCCCAACAATGTTCAAGCTGTCGATGCTACGAAGCACACGAATGAGCTCCCGCGTAGTCCAACCTCCTGGCTCTGGAGTCCCTGTTCCCGGTGCGAGTCCAGGGTCAATCACGTCGATATCGATCGATAGATAGACGGGTGTCTCAGTGCCAACATGGGATAAGATCTTCTTTGCCACGCCAGCAACACCGATATCGTCAATGTCGTCGCATGCGATTCGTACCCAGCCTTGTGCATCATCGTCCTCATTATCCTCGATGTTGGTAAGTCGTGTACGCAGGCCCGCGTGGACCGACTTGTCCTTCGCGATCAGACTCTCGTTGTGAGCAAGCCAAAACATCGTGCCGTGGGTGAAAAATGATTGTTGCGCTGGGTCGTCCTTGTCTATCCATGCACTGGGGTATTTTGCCGGATGCCATGTATCCAAATGCGCGTCAAAATGAACGACAGCCACGTTACCGTAGATCTTATTCAGCGCTCGAAGAGTCGGTAGAGCGATGGAGTGATCCCCGCCAAGGGTTAGCAGCTTCGGGATGTTCCTATATGGAACAGAAGATTTTGCGTTCTTCTCGGGAGCCTTGCTGTGCGCCAAATTGGTAAAAGCCTCCGACATTTGTCGCAGGGCTAGGGCATTGTCAAACGGCGTAATGGGAATATCTCCACAATCGATGATCTTAGCCCATTTTTGATACGGGTTGAGATTTGCTCGTGGATTGAAACCTCTGAAAGCCGTCTGGCGTGCTGATGCCGTTCGAATTGCTCGAGGACCAAATCGAGCTCCAGGCCTGTACGTGACGGCAGTGTCAAAAGGAGCACCAAGAATAGCAATGTCGTACTCCATGTCTGGGTATTGCAGACATCGATGATGATCCAAATGGGCAAATGTCGAAATGCCGCTAAAGCCCCAGTCTGTTCCCCATTTTGCATCAAGGTCGTCTTGAGTCCAGCCGATGAAGGGCTTCTGCGTATCTTCGGGTTCGTTGTGATGATCATGGCACGCTGCGAGATTAACCAGGCTTAACAAGCCCAACAGTAATGTCTTCGTAGCCATTCCTTGATGCCGCCGATGGGGGATGAAGAGAGGAGGTCAATGAATAAGAGAAACTACTTAGCTTTAAAGGGCAGATGCTTATCTCTGCCGGTCCGGCGTGCTTCGCGCCGAGAGCTGCTTCTCTGGCAGTCTTTTTAGTCATATTTGACAACAGACACCACGAAGTATTGAATGTGTCGTCCTGATGGATGTTAGCATTGATGTCGAGAAGGCGAGGTTTTGGCAAGGCTGGAGAAATGGAAGAAGGTGACATCAAGGTGGCACGTGGTCGGCGTTTTGAGTTTCGGCAACGACGCGTGAAGGGTCGCGTCACTCCGGCCGAGGAAGATGTTGCTGTCGAAGTCGAGTCGATGACAGTCTTTTCAACAACACGACTACGACTCCTATCTGATCACTCCGAAGCAGCTACATCCAGTGCATCATGCCTGAGGTATTGCAGAACTCAGAACTAAGTATCGATTTGATGCTCACCAACAATAGATTGGCGAAGTTGCGCGCATCGTCCACTACCTTCGCAAGCACCTGGTCAACCGCACAATCAAGTCATGTCAAGGCTTCGAGGACAACATCGTATACGGCAAAGTAGGATGCTCGGCAGATGAGTTTTCAAAAGCTGTCGAAGGCAGGACAGTCACCGGGGCTGGACAGCAAGGGAAATATTTCTATGTCACATTCGATCGGGCGCCGCATTCTGTGATGCACTTGGGAATGACGGGATGGATCAAGTTCAGCGTTGAAGAGACTGGCTACTACAAGCAAGCAAAGGAGAGCACGGTGGTTGAGGAGTGGCCACCGAAGTATATGAAGTGGTTGATCAAGTGCGATGCTGAGAAGGTGGACGGACAAGATAGAGAACCGGTTGAAGTCGCCTTTATCGATGCGAGACGTTTGGCACGGATACGGCTTGTCGACTGCGACGCTGATAAGATCCGAGACAACAGCCCCCTGAAGGAGAACGGACCGGATCCCGTCATTGACAAACATATCCTGACGGTAGACTGGCTTGCTGCGCTTCTGAGACGAAAGAAGGTACCTGTCAAGGCTCTTTTGCTTGACCAAGCCAACATCAGTGGTGTTGGCAACTGGGTCGCAGACGAGATTTTGTATCAAGCACGCATCCACCCTGAGCAGTATAGCAATACCTTCGGCGACGAGGAGATTAAGCGGCTACACGATGCCTTAACATCAGTCTGCACAACCGCTTGCGAGACTCTGGCCGACAGCAAGCAGTTTCCCGAGCATTGGCTGATGAAGTATCGATGGGACAAGGGAAAGAAGGACAGCAATGTCTTGCCAAACGGGGATAAGATTGTTCATCTTACGGTCGGTGGTAGAACATCCGCTATTGTGCCAAATGTGCAGAAGAAGACAGCGGCAGTCGCAGGCGATGTCGATGGAGATGAACAGGACGATCGGAAAGCGAAGCCAGTCAAGGGCCGCAAACGAAAGTCCAAAGCAGACCAAGAAGACGAGGACGAAGAGGAAGAAGTGCTGCCAGCAAAGAAGGACCGCAGCAAGAAGGTCAAAGCCGAGAAGGCTGAGGTCAATGGAGATTCTGCGGCAGCATCGAAGAAGACTGCCAGGGGCAAGAAAGTCAAAACCGAGACAGCCGAGGACGCAGACGCAGGCGCTGATGTGAAGACGGAGCCGGAAGAGACCAAGCCTGCTAAAGGGAAGAAGACTAAAGCAACGCCCGAGAAAGAGGTGAAGCCTGCTACGCCAGGCTCTCGACGGTCTTCTCGGAACAAGAGCGGCTAGATGCAGCATCCAATGCCGCCAACACGTGCATGTGATCTTATAAAGTAGTGTATACTGGTTATGAAGTGATGAGTTTAATGTCACCAAGGTCACAAGCTGGAGTTGAGTGATGGTGCTCACAAGCCAACGTCTGTTTTGAATCAACACATGAGGATAGTTCTCGAGTGGATTCGTTGGATCAACGATTGCTCATTGGCACCTGATGTTCACGTTTAACATCGAGTCTTCTTTCTCACAGTTGGTGACACGAACCAATCCGCCCCGACATCGTTAGGCGCGGCCACCGGCACGAGCCACGAGCTAATTGTGTGAGCTTAAACCTCGTCGGGTATCTTCGAGTGAGCTACTCGCACCTACTGCGACTCAACTGCACACCGACGAAACACCAGACACACCACCTTCAGACGACCGCCCGTCCTCCGACCTCGAATTTGCCGTCGCATCACAACTGATATTCGATCCCTCTCACAAGGCGCCTTGACGAGGACCTGCATGGGCCTCCGCGCCGACCAGCGATAACCATGCAACACGCCTTCTCGCACCAGAGTCCCTACCACCAGCCCGAGTGGCAGCAGCACCACCAGCACGCCGCACACAACCAATATGCCGCCCAGACCCAAGCCGCGGCGGCGGCTAACGCTGTCGCGCAACAGCAGCAACAGCAGCACTACGGTCGCGCCATGAGCGCTGCGGGGCAGAACGGAGGCAATGCTGCCAGTCTGAACAATACCAGTAACGGCACTGCTAATGGCATGAACTCAGCGGGACCACTTGGTGCTATTTCCGCTGCTGGAGAGCACGGCGGTGCAAGTATGATGGGCGCGGCAGATGGCGCCAACGAAGACAACAGGAGGGTCTTGGAGTGGATCGCACAAGTCCTGAACGTTAACACCCGGGAGGCTGCGCTTCTCGAACTCAGCAAGAAGAGAGAGCAGGTGCCTGAACTGGCGCTCATATTGTGGCACTCGTTCGGTAAGTTCAGCATGAGCGTGCAAGGAGATGGAACACTTGCTGAGAATACAGGCGTCATGACGTCTCTTCTGCAGGAGATCATTTCAGTCTACCCGCTGCTGAACCCGTCTCAACTCACGGCGGCGGCTTCCAACCGAGTCTGCAACGCGCTCGCGCTTCTGCAATGCGTCGCTTCGCATGGCGAGACCAGAGGGTTGTTCTTGAACGGTACGTAAGCGCACATGACTTGAGAAACGCACGCTAACGACAGCAGCCCACATCCCACTATTCCTATACCCATTTCTCAACACGACATCAAAATCCCGACCTTTTGAGTATCTGCGCCTGACGTCTCTTGGCGTTATCGGAGCCCTGGTCAAGAACGACAGCTCCGATGTGATCAACTTCCTCCTCACGACCGAGATTATTCCTCTTTGCCTTCGTATCATGGAGACCGGATCAGAACTCAGCAAGACGGTCGCTATCTTCATCGTCCAGAAGATTCTGCTCGACGATATGGGTCTTCAGTACATTTGCCAGACTTACGAGCGCTTCTACGCTGTTGGCACGGTGTTGTCTAATATGGTCACACAGCTGGTAGACCAACAGACAGTTCGCCTCCTGAAGCACGTTGTTAGGTGCTTCTTGCGGTACGTGACTGCCCGCTGAAGATGTGGTTTTGTTGGCTAACATTTGCCTAGCCTCTCCGACAACGCTCGTGCCCGGGAAGCCCTGCGGCAATGCCTGCCAGAGCCGCTCCGCGATGCCACTTTCTCTCCGGTCTTGCGGGATGATGCCGCAACTAAGCGTTGTCTGGCACAGCTTCTTCTGGCCCTCTCAGACCAAGCTGAACCAGGCATGTCCGGATACTCACACCACCAAACAAGTCTGTCTCGCCCACCGCCGTGATGCTTTGCCGCACGACGTACATGTTGTTCAATGAAATCTCGATTGCTGACTTGTGTTTTACAGGCGGACGTGGCACCTCAAGCAAGGCTGCCGGATTCTACTAGAATCGCATCAGGCATAGCGGTCTTTTCTCCTGGCAGTACGGAGTACTCCATCTTACGATCGATATTCTTCACATGTTACTGCGAAACGAAAGGAAGGACAGGTGGCGTTTGCGGAGGAACAGGTCATTTTTTGCGGCAAAGTCAATATACCCCCTGGCAGCCGGAGGATCTTGGGTCCCTCACTGCCAATGGCTTCAGCATAGCGGGCGGCGTCTGTCTGTTGCATTCATTCCCTTTGGCTTTCTAGCTGGTCGACCGGCGACGAGGGCGAAACCAAAACTTTATGGGTGTAGTATTATGGGAACATCAAAAAGGGGAAAATGGGGCATGGAACGTGTAGATATGAGACATGGCGACAGGACCATCAACTGTACTTTTGGCAAGGCAAAGGGATGGATCGTTCTGGTGTTTTTGCTTGAGCGGAGGAGTCTGTCTTTTTACATTTCATTCGACTGTCATGATAATGGGTTCCAGGATTGGGCTTTCCTACGCCGCCATTCATCTAGAGCTTTCTCTGCCTCTATGCCCTCGTTCTCGCATCTCTCACCAACAAGTCCCCATGTCCTGGCTCGAATGATCTGCTCGACCATCCTCTCGTTTCTTATCAAACTTGCCAGAGACTCTGTTCTTGCTTCTCGAGGAAAGTACCTCGCACTGTATGGATCCAGCCGCTCATCGACCAATCGTTCCCTCGCCCGTGCATCCTCACTCTCCCTCAGAACCTGATCTGGATCATCTGGATCGGGCGACGTCGCAACGCCCGCGCAATAGTTCAACACATCACTCCTCATCTGCCAACTCGGAAACAGAACCTTCTCCTTGAAATGATCGCATGCCACAGGGTCGATTGCTCTCCTACTCCCGATCGGTCTGGGTTGTCTTTCTGCGGTTGATGAAGGATCGAAAGGTTTCGCGCCGGGGGTTTGTAAAGCGTTTAGATTCTGCGAGATGGTGTCGTCTACGGCGGTGCGAGAGATGCGGAGGAAGTCTGTTGCCGACCGACTTGCGTATGAGCGTGAGCTGGGAAAGACAGCTTTGGTTGGGGTGGCGGGTTGTGACTTACCGCGTAGTTGGGTTTGGTTGAAGCAGAGGCGTGGTGTTAGGGTGGGCTGTTCTGGAGTTCGGGACATGATCGGTGATGGTGGAGCTCTGGGAGGCTCAGAGGGCGGAGGAGGGGAGGGTTTCCAGAATGGTAGAGCCAGGATGGATGGAGTTGGTGGTTGTTGGTAGTTGTGTTTTCTTTGGAGACGGTGTTGATGGAGGTGGAGCTTTTGGATGTGGTGACGTCGAAGCAAAGCCCTGACTCTCGATTGGACTTCACGCTACAGACACGCCTCGCGTCTGCCTGTACGCGTTGCTCTTTGACTTCCCACTTCACGACGAGGGAATGCGATGCTTGCGACCAATATCTTCGTTCAATTCTCTCTGTACACACTTGTTCCGTTCTAAGTCGCTGCGAACTGCTTGTCGTCTTCGAATACACCTCACGCGCCAGAACTTGTGGACGAGCACGAGACATAGGACTTTCAACAACGCCCTCGGTGGGACAATCGACAGCATGGCACCGAAGCAAGCAACTTTGGGGTATGTCAACCATCAGCAGACTCTTGGGTGCGGCTCTCTGCACTCAATGCGACGGTGGTGTGTTCAGAACCGCTGACCTTCAACAGCAAGTTCTTTGGCAACCCGGGCGGACCAAAGGCGGAGCCACAGCAATCGAAGTTGAAGTTCTCGTCGAAACCGGAATCGAAGACCAAGACGAAGGAGGAGGGGGACGAAGAAGAGTCGAAGCCACAGACAAACGGAACGAATGGGCATGCGAAGACGGAGGATGTTGACATGGAGGATGCTGGTCCAGTCAAAGGGGAAGATTCAGATGATGCTGTGATTATTAAGGATGAGCCAGCGTCGTCGAACAAGCGCCGTGCTTCTCAGGATGAAGGAGATGCCTCGGAGGACAACGATGAACCACCTAGTAAGAAGCAACGGCAGAGTGCGAATGGGACGAAGAAAGGCGTGGCGAAGAAGTCGACGGCCAGGGGAAAGAAGAAGATTGTCGTCGAGGATGATGCAAGCGAAGATGGTGTGGACGACGAGCCAGTGGCCAAGAAGAGCAAGCCCTCTTCCAAGGCCAAGGCAGAGGACGAAAAGCCTAGCAAATCCACTGCGAAGAAGCCCACAGATGAAGATGGTGATGATGAAGGCCGCAAGAAGACTTCCACGAAAGTAGAGCCGGAGAGCAAGGCATCGCCCAAGGCCACAGCTCCCACAGAAGTCAAAGACGATTCGGACCGCAACAGCAATGAGGAAGCCGCAAGTGACTCTGAAGCTGAAGCCGAAGAGTC
This sequence comes from Zasmidium cellare ATCC 36951, assembly GCF_010093935.1. Taxonomy (NCBI): domain Eukaryota; kingdom Fungi; phylum Ascomycota; class Dothideomycetes; order Mycosphaerellales; family Mycosphaerellaceae; genus Zasmidium; species Zasmidium cellare. The sequence goes on along the minus strand of NW_022987008.1, from coordinate 66,814 downwards.
TGATGAGGAAGATATCAAGCCAGAGGCAGCAGCCAAAGCTCGTGAAAAGGTTCAAACGACACTCAAATCCACTGGAAAAGACCCGTATCCAGACTGGAAAGCCGGCGATCCAGTACCGTACGCAGCGCTCTGCACGACCTTCTCGAAAATAGAAATGACGACGAAGCGTCTGGAGATTCTTGCACACTGCGCAGCTTTCTTGCGGCAGGTCGTTCGACTGACTCCTGATGACCTGCTCCCAACCGTTCACTTGATGGTTGGCAAGCTTGCAGCCGACTACGCTGGCATTGAGCTGGGCATTGGCGAGTCTCTCATCATGAAAGCCATTGGAGAAACAACTGGACGCAGCCTCAAGATCATCAAGGAGGATCAGCAGAAGATTGGCGATCTTGGTCTGGTAGCGGCGAAGAGTCGTTCGAATCAACCTACTATGTTCAAGCCAAAGCCTCTGACTGTTCGCGCCGTGCACGAAGGCTTGATGAAGATCGCGACCGTGGAAGGCTCTGGATCGCAACAACGCAAGGTCGATGGCATCAAGAAGCTCCTTTCCTCTGCCGATGTCAACCTCGCCAAGGGCCAGACCGTCGACATCAATAAAGACAAGGGTGGACCTAGCGAGTCGAAGTTCATCATTCGAGCCCTGGAAGGAAAGATGAGACTTGGACTCGCAGACAAGAACCTACAAGTTGCCATCGCTCATGCCATGACGGCTCATGCTGTGGCACAGGACGGCAAGAAAATCCCATCCGAAGACGAACTCAAGAAGGGGGAGGAGATCTTCAAGGCTGTCTACAATGAACTGCCTGCTTACGAGGTCATTGTGCCAGCGCTCCTCGAGCACGGCATCTGGAATCTACGCAAGTCCCTGAAGCTGCGACCAGGTGTGCCTTTGAAACCTATGCTTGCGAAGCCGACCAAGTCGATCGGCGAGGTACTCGATCGCTTTGAGGGTAAAGACTTCACCTGCGAGTACAAATACGACGGGGAGCGCGCCCAGATCCACTTTGTGGCCCATGATGCAGACCTGGACTTCGCCACGACCGTGGCGCCCGAGGCCGGAAAATCTGATCGTGGCATCTCAAACATTTTCTCGCGCAACAGCGAAGACTTGAGCAAGAAGTATCCCGACATTCTTCAGAAGCTACCAACTTGGGTCAAGAAGGGTACCAAGAGCTTTGTCCTTGACTGCGAGACTGTCGCTTGGGACACCGAGAAGAAGCACGTCCTGCCGTTTCAGCAGCTCATGACTCGGAAGAAGAAGGATGTCAAAGCCGAAGACATCAAAGTTAAAGTCTGTGTGTTCGCATTCGACATTCTATATCTGAACGGCGAAGCTCTGGTCAACAAGCCTTTCCGAGAGCGACGCGATGCCATGTACAGTGCATTCGATGAAGTCGAAGGAGAGTTCGCCTTCGCACAATACGGCAACACTCGAGAAATCGAGGAGATTCAGACATTGCTGGACGAATCCATCAAGGCTTCGTGCGAAGGTTTGATGGTCAAGATGCTTGATGGCGTCGAGTCACACTACGAGCCATCCCGCCGTTCTCAGAATTGGCTCAAGGTCAAGAAGGACTACCTTGCTGGAGCTGGGGACTCTCTCGATCTGGTCGTCCTGGGAGCGTACTACGGCAAAGGCAAGCGTACCAACTGGTATGGAGCATTCCATCTTGCCTGCTACAACACCAGCTCGGAGCAGTACGAGACCGTGTGCAATATTGGCACTGGCTTCTCAGAGGCCCTGCTGGCTGAACTCTACGACACCCTTTCGCCACTCGCAATCGACCGAGCAAAGCCATTCTACGACCACTCCTCCGGAAAGAACGATCAGCCAGACGTCTGGTTCGAGCCGAAGTACGTGTGGGAGGTCAAGACGGCCGATCTCACGCTAAGTCCAAGATACCGTGCGGCTGCCTCGGAGTTTGGCAGTGATGGCACGCACAAGGGTGTCAGTCTGCGATTCCCCAGATTCATCCGTGTGCGTGATGATAAGAAGCCGGAAGAGGCGACGAGCAGCAGGCAGGTTGCTGAGATGTATCGCAAGCAGGAGTCTGTCGGCAAGGACAAGAAGCCGGCGGTGGATGATGATTTTGAGTACTGATGAGGGAGAAGGTGGAGGGGAAGCATGTGCATACTGTGGAGGGTTGTAGCTCAAGATACCTTTGCTCATGACAAATTAAGAATGCTTATTCTGCGGTATGGTTCTGGCTGGCCTCATCCTTCAATCCATGTGCGATCTATCTCGATCGACCACGAACAACAATTTCTCAATCTCTTTAAGGGAAGGCGACAAGACCGAACGGCTAAAAGTGTTGATAGATCTTGACTGTACATTGATTTACATCGTGCCGTAACTGGCGAGCACAGACTACCATATGCCAAACCACTTCTTCTTGGCCGGCTGCTGCTTGCCCTCGAAGTCAATATAGGTCTCGCCTTGACCGGTCACTTCATCTGCCACTGCGGCCACATTACTCTGCACCTCTGCACTCTGCTTCGAGAAATCAACATCTCCCTCCCTAGCCGCAGGATTCGTCGCATAATTCTCACTCCTCGCAGTCCACCCACCCAAGATCCCCTCACTCTCCTCAATCCCATGAGCTTTCCTGTACTCCGACCTCTTCTTCACATCCTCCACTTTCTGCTTCCTCATTTCCGCTGTCTGCTGACTGACGTACGCGACGTGCATGTTGTATACTTCGCCCCAGCGAGCGAGGAATTGGAAGGGATGGGCCCAGAACATGGAGTTGGGGGGTAGGAGGTCGCGGTAGGGGGTGTTGTTGAGGAAGTCGCTGAGCCAGATTCCGAAGATGAGGGAGATGAGAACGGACTGTGTGATACTGTCAGGATGAATCGTTCTTAGGTGAAAATATTTTTGGAACTTACCATGCTGATCCATACATGGATTGATCTATTCGTGAGGAACCAATGCAGAAACGTTCCTTCTGGGGGCATCATGTGAGGGTATCGCTTCGCCTTCTGCTCCTGGGATAGATCGGGTCCATAGTTGTATTTGGGCTTACTTCGAAGTCGCGATGGATGTGATGGTGGACGGAACTTGTCTGGCTTCTCTAATACTCGTGGTTTGGGAGGTGGTGTCGTCGATGCGTGTCGTATGCTAGGGGTGAAGCGTAATCGCTGAAGTTGTTTTGAGTGGAGAGGGAATCCTCCACGAGGAAATGCAAGGCGGAGGGAAGCCATTGCGCCTGAGCTCGACCGTCACGAGATGAAAGTCAAGTGAATGATTCCAGCAAAACGCGAGTGAAGTCCGGCAGACCCTCAGGCAGGAACGACGCGCCCCACCTCGGCAGCAGCCGCCCGCTAAGTTGTTTGGGCCCGCGCTTTCTCTGGCCAGTGTCAACAATTCGGTCGCCTACACCGCTGCCTCCTCTTCTGCACCCACCTCCAGCCTGCAAACACCACCGCCAGCACCCTCTGCACACACCAGCCAGCACGACCTCGAGTGCCCCCTTCAGCCCAAGCGACACATAACCCACACCAAACCAACACCCCCCACAATACCGCCAAAATTCCGGGAATGCGTGAGATCGTACGTACACCGCCCCTGACCCAAAACGCCCACGCGTGCCCCGCGTCGACCGTTGCGATATCCCAAGAACATGATGCTGACAGTCGTGTGCGATGACAGGTCCACCTCCAAACCGGCCAATGCGTACGTATTCACGCGTTTTCACCGTGTGTCACACGAAGAGCAGGGGTTGACACCGCAGCAGGGCAACCAGATAGGTGCCGCATTCTGGCAAAACATCTCCGGTGAACATGGCCTCGACGGCGCCGGCGTGTAAGTCATGACTTGGGAATACACGTGAGAGAATGGACATTGACACACTGCAGGTACAATGGCACGTCCGACCTTCAGCTCGAGCGCATGAATGTCTACTTCAACGAGGTACGCTGCTCCTTCCATCTCTGTCGCGCCAAGACTGTCGCTAACTTCACGTCAGGCATCCGGCAACAAGTACGTCCCACGAGCTGTCCTCGTCGACTTGGAGCCAGGTACCATGGACGCCGTCCGTGCTGGTCCATTCGGTCAGCTCTTCCGCCCAGACAACTTCGTCTTTGGCCAGTCCGGTGCCGGCAACAACTGGGCCAAGGGTCACTACACTGAGGGTGCTGAGCTGGTTGACCAGGTCCTCGATGTCGTTCGTCGTGAGGCCGAGGGCTGTGACTGCCTCCAGGGTTTCCAGATCACCCACTCTCTCGGTGGTGGTACTGGTGCCGGTATGGGTACGCTCCTCATCAGCAAGATCCGTGAGGAGTTCCCAGACCGCATGATGGCCACCTTCTCCGTCATGCCATCCCCCAAGGTGTCCGACACCGTTGTTGAGCCATACAACGCCACCCTCTCTGTGCACCAGCTCGTGGAGAACTCTGACGAGACCTTCTGTATCGACAACGAGGCCCTCTACGACATCTGCATGCGTACCCTCAAGCTCAACAACCCATCCTACGGCGACCTGAACCATCTCGTCTCCGCCGTCATGTCTGGCATCACCACTTGCCTGCGTTTCCCAGGTCAGCTCAACAGCGATCTTCGCAAGCTTGCCGTCAACATGGTGCCGTTCCCACGTCTGCACTTCTTCATGGTCGGCTTTGCTCCTCTCACCAGCCGTGGCGCGCACTCTTTCCGCGCCGTCTCTGTTCCTGAGCTCACCCAGCAAATCTTCGACCCCAAGAACATGATGGCCGCCAGCGACTTCCGCAACGGCCGTTACCTCACCTGCTCTGCCATCTACCGCGGCAAGGTCTCCATGAAGGAAGTCGAGGACCAGATCCGCAACGTCCAGAACAAGAACACCGCCTACTTCGTTGAGTGGATCCCCAACAACGTCCAGACCGCCCTCTGCTCCATCCCACCACGCGGTCTCAAGATGTCGTCTACCTTTGTCGGCAACAGCACCTCCATCCAGGAGCTCTTCAAGCGTGTCGGTGACCAGTTCACTGCTATGTTCCGTCGCAAGGCTTTCTTGCATTGGTACACTGGCGAGGGTATGGACGAGATGGAGTTCACCGAGGCCGAGTCCAACATGAACGATCTCGTTTCCGAGTACCAGCAGTACCAGGAGGCCTCCGTCTCCGAGGGTGAGGAGGAGTACGACGAGGAGGCCCCGCTTGAGGGCGAGGAGTAGGATCGCTCGGCACTGATGGCTGAAGGCGGAGTGGTCATTCAGGTGTCATCTCCACCGGCGCCGACACCCACGCCCGCTCTTTTCCGCGCCTACCACTAGGCCGTGGTGTGCTCGACGCTTGTTTTCGAGTCATGGAGGAAGGTGGTAACGACTGTGCAAGCGTGTCTTTTTGTTATGTTGTCAAGAGCGTAGCCAGCATTGGCGCTTACTGTGGATAGTGACCTATGCAAAAGCTAATGAGGGCTGACCGTTTCACCTCATCAAGTCTCAGCGAAGTTCCCTCTCCGCCGCACCAACTCCTCAGCATTGAAGTCCTGCGCCGCCCTCCTTCTCGCCCGCTCCGCCCACTGCGCAACTCCGCCGCCTTCCCTACTAACACCCTCCCAAACCCCGCTATCCCACCCACACTCCCTGAACGCTGCTCTGTATTATTTCTCACTTTCCGACGTCTCCGCAGCAACAGGCGGTCCCTCAAACTCCACAAACCGCCAGCCCCCACCACCATTCGGCATGAGCACACACTCCAACCCAATCCACTTCCGAATCCAGCCCACCAACGGGTTCCCTTCGTCCTCGATATCCCAGGCCCGGGTCCCTCGCCAGTCATCGCCCTCGTCGAGAAAATGGTTCCACACCCGAATCCGCCGCGTGTCGAGCTCGTACAGCAGGGTCTCGCCGCCGTTGTGCGCGCGCGTCAGCACGAGCATGCCGGGTGGGATCAGATCTGTGCGGTCTTGACACGCTGGGTCGCGCGCGAAGTCGAAGGCGTCGGCGGATGCAGAGGGGTCGAAGGCGGTGTTGGTGTAGACTAGCGGGAGGGTTTCGTAGGTTAGTGGGATCTCGATGGAGGTGATGAGGTATGAGAGGTGGAGGAGGAGGGTTAGCAGGTCTGGGTTGGTGATGTTGGCCTCCGAGGCGGCGGGGATGTCGATTAAGAAGGCGGGGTGTGGTGGCGAGATGAGGGTGATTGCTGGCGTGTACTGCTGGTCTATCAGAATTGAGTAGAGGCTTGTGAGGAGTGAGATGAGGGTCGCGTGGTGGGCTGGGATGGTGGACATGTAGGCACTTTGGATTCTCACGAGCTTGCGTTGGTCTGCTCGACGTACGTAGGAGAGATTATTACGTATAGCGGCAGGGACGAAGTCACATGAATAGCGTTATGGTAGATTATTATCATAGCTTAGTAGGATGCCCGGGCGAATTCCGACATCCTACCGTCGATGGGGTTACGAGGTAGTTGGCTGGTGGTCTTTGACGACTCCCAATATACGGAGTTGCTATATGAATTCCCATCACTTGTTAGGCGGATCGGGAAGCAAATACCGCTTCTGGCGAGAAGCCAATAGAAGGGCGTGCGGGATACAGTATCCTGGCCTACTTCCCTGAATATCAAACTCCAGGTCGTTTGAGCTCGGACCGAAGCCTCGGGGATAGTAAAGGGGCAAGTACCTAGGTCGTCAGGCGAGAGACGCAAGTTCGAAGAGCAAGGCCTTGAAGGGTGGGCATTAACAGACGTGGCCCGCAGTTCCTAGCAGCGTCTTTATTGGAGACATCAAGAGCAACATGGCCTGGCTGCAGACAACGTCGTTCTTAACACCGAGCCTCTGCAGAAAGATCATCCCGAGATCTCATCCATCAAGCTTCGCGGGGGCGGCAAGACGGCACAAGTTTGCATTGCTCCAAACACGTGTGGAGTCTTTCTTTGGAATTACATAATGGGCAGTGAGTGCATCATCCGTAAGTTATGAGTACATCTCCTCGTGAGAAGCTGTAACTACCCCCTACAAGGACGGGTAGGTGCCTTCACGGAGTTCTCTCGCTCTTCCTTTCCGTCATCCACGTATATCAGGCGAGGAAGGAAGTGTTTGCGAGGTGTTCCATTGTGTGACATCTTCCGGGACTTTTGCTGCTGCTTGCCGAGGGAGAGGGCTTTGTTGTGACTCGTTTTCCATACCTCCGAGTGGCGTTGACAGACCTCACGCGTTGCCATGAGTCTCGCGAAAGACTTGCATGAAGAGAAGGATGTAGACAAGGACGCGGAAGCCATAACACCCGACGAAGCGACGGACTCGAATGAAATCCGGTCAACGACTGAACAGCACGATGCCGCCGTCGTCGACCAGGAGAAACAACCCCAGTCTCAGCAAAATGCAGGTCCGCCACCACCACCGAATGGCGGATATGGATGGGTCTGCACAGCGTGTTGCGCGACTATCAACGCCCACACTTGGGGTCTAAACTCTTCGTACGGAGTCTTTCTCGCCCACTACCTGCAAACCAACACCTTCGCCGGAGCGACGTCCCTCGACTTTGCGTTCATCGGTGGGCTTTCCATTTCGTGCGCGATGCTCATCGCGCCGGTGGCGACGCTTTCGACGAGGTATTTTGGGACGAAAGTGACGCTGTTCACGGGCGTGTTCTTCGAGACGCTGAGTCTGATTGCCGCGTCCTTTGCGAAGAAGATCTGGGAGTTGTATCTTTCTCAGGGCGTGTGCTTTGGGCTTGGGATGGGCTTTCTTTTCGTGGGATCGGTGGGGATACCGGCGCAGTGGGTAAGTTGCGGAATACCTTCTTCATGAGACCAAGAACTTCTCTGACCGCTCTGTTCTAGTTCACGACGAAACGCTCACTCGCAAACGGCTTCTCTGCCGCAGGCTCGGGAATCGGAGGTCTGATCTATTCTCTCGGCGCCGGAGCAATGTTGAAGTCGATCGGTCTTGCCTGGACCTTCCGCGCATTGGGCATCATCGCTTTCGGCGTCAATACTATCTGCACTCTCCTCCTGAAGGACCGCAACAAGATCATCGGCAGCTCACAGAACGCCTTTGACATTCGACTTTTCGTCCGGGCTGAATATCTCCTCCTATGCGGGTATGGATTCTTCAGCATGCTCGGCTACGTCGTCCTCATCTTCTCGCTCGCCAACTACGCGAACGCCATCGGCTTGGGCGCCTCGCAAGCTTCGATCGTATCAGCAATCTTCAACCTGGGCCAAGGCCTGGGAAGACCGCCAGTGGGCTACTTCTCCGACAACGTAGGCAGGATCAACATGGCCGGCGCGATGACATTCCTCTGCGCCGTCTTCACGTTCGCCATTTGGATCCCAGCAAAGAGCTTCGGAGTCCTCATATTCTTCTCGATCGTGGGAGGTGCTGTTGCTGGAACGTTTTGGGCTACGATTGCGCCGCTCTCTGCTGAGGTGTGCGGCTTGAAACACGTCCCGTCAGCGCTCAATCTGATGTGGCTATTCATTTCGATGCCGACGCTCTTCAGTGAGCCGATTGCATTGGAGATTGTTGCTGGGACTGGGGAGTACATTGGCACGCAGCTGTTCGTCGGGTTCATGTACATTGCAGGTGCCTTGTGTATCTTGTTTCTGAGAGGTTGGAAGATCGGCCAGGTTGAGGAGATTGCCAGTGCGAAGGGAGAAGCTGCAGATGAGATCAATGTGCTTGCAGCGGAGAATGACGTGGATCTTGCTGAGCGGGCCAGAGTCGCTGGGCGAAGAAGGATATTGACGGATTTCTGGAAGTGGTGTAAAGTGTAGCAAAAGATGCTGGTTGAAAATTTGCCCAAAGTCCGCGACTACGATTTTGAATACTCAGAGATGCAAAATCTCACAGTGAGGTCTGACTTGACTTGACTTTATACTCCAACCTCGCCTGCGTGATAAGCAAGCACTCGATCAGGGAGTCCTAGCGGACGCAGCCTTGTCACTATTTAGACTTTCTCGCTTAGTATTTAAACTCAGCACTAACCTAACCCTCTCGAATTCTCATCCTCAAAAAATCCGAGCAACCTTTCCAATGCACCTCCACACCGAAACCACCTCGCCCAAATCACCGCGCAAAAATGAAAGTCGGCAAACCCAAATCCAAACGCGTCCCCGTGCGCCTCCGCCACAAAATCGAAAAAGCCTCCGCAGCGAAACAACGCAAGCAACGCAAAGAAGCGAAGAAGAACCCGCAATGGCAGTCGCGGCTGAAGAAGGACCCGGGGATTCCGAATTTGTTCCCTTATAAGGACAGGGTGTTGGCGGAGATTGAGGAGAGTAAGAGGGCGAAGGCGGAGGAGCAGGAGAGGAGGAGGGAGGTTGCTAGGGCGCAGAGGGAGGGGAAGAAAGTGGGTGTTGAGGGAGGGGATGAGGAGTTGAGGGATCCGGAGGAGGAGATGGGTGATGTTGATGAGGAGGTGGATGGAGAGGGTGAGGAGGTGGATGGAGATGAGATGGAAGAGGATACGAATCCCATGGCTGCCCTCGTGGCTTCCGCTCAGGCTCGAGCGCAGACATACCGACCCAACAACACCAACGACGACGAAGATGAGGAAGAAGACGAAGAAGACCCAGAAAGCGACGTCGAACCAAACCTCACCACCCTCCAACCCAAAAACCCCAAACCCACATCCTCGGAACCCACGAAAAACCCCCTCCCAAAACAAGCCCTCACCGACCCCCTCAAACCCCTCACCAACCTCATCACCCGCCTGGAAAAAACCCCCTCGGGAATCCAACAACTCCTCGATTACTACCAACTCCCCCCGCTCGTGACCGCCGGCAGCGACACCGCCACGCGCCTCCTCGTCGACGTGGCGCGGAAGAAGGGACGCTTGGGGCGACGGGGTGTGCCGAATTTGAACGCCGCGGCGTTGACTGTGTTGGGGGATTTGAATGAGGGGAGGTTGGAGTTGCCGGCGTTGCAGGAGGTGCAGGTTGTGTCGAAGGCGAGTGTGAAGGCGGGCAATAAGAGTGAGGTGCAGATTGTGTCGCAGCTCGCGGAGCCGTTTAGGATTGAAGGACTGTTTGGAGATGAGGGCAAGACGGGGGCGGAGATGGAAGTAGAGGATGCTTAGAGAGGATTCGTCACTAGAGTCTTTCGCTTTTCCTTGTTCCATACCGCCGTCGCTATGCATAGATACCCTACATCTATTTTCAGAGAGAACAGGCGCGCCATGCACACGGCGGCGCTTCAGTACGAATGCATACCTACACATCATCTACATCCATCCACCCATCTTCTCACGCCTTGAAACCACTCGCCTCCGACCACCGCTTCCGCGCCGCCTCAACATACGCCTTCTTCGCATCCGCTCCAGCCTGAATATCCTCCAGCAGCTGCGATCCCTCCTGCGCATCCCGTAACGACGTCCTCGGCAACTCCAACGTCGCCAGCAAATCCTTCACACCCTTCGACTTGGTCTCCTCCTCGCCGGGTTTCAGCACATGTCGGAACCTGACGACGGACTGGATGTGTGGTGCGCTTTGCTTGTGGGATTCGAGGTATTCCTCGTTGCACTCGTGCAGGGATTTCGGGCTGAGGCGGGAGAGGTAGAGCTCTTGGATGACGTCTTGGGATTGTTTCGGGAGTGGTTCTGGGAGGTTGTCGATGGCGAGTTTGAAGCGGCCGCCGAGCTCGTGGCATTTCGGGTGGTCTGGGTTGATGCCGTACGCCGCCAGCAGGCACTTGAGAGCTGGGAGATACTTTTCTATATCACGAATGTTAGTAGTTGCATCGTGGAGTCGCTCATACGATTTCAAGGCACTTACTCCGCCTGATGTAGACCTCGAAGCCAGCTATTTGCCCGTCGATATTCTTCGGGCTGAGCTCGAGCAACGGCGACAAATACTTCATCGCCTCCTCAAGTGGCTTCTCGGTCTTCAGCAGCTCCAGTCCTTGCGGGTCAGGGTCTTCCTTCTTGGTGGCACCGTCATCGTCGACTGCTTTCGGCTGCGCCTTCTTAGCTGCTGCAGCTTTCCGCTCTGCCTCTGCCTTTTCCGCTTCCTTCTTCGCCTTCTTGGCAGCCTTCTTCTTCTCTGCCGCACTGTCGCCCCCAGCTCCATTTGCCTGACCACCCTTTGCCAGCTCAGGCTTGTCGTGCAGCAGCAGGTACACCTTGATGGCCGAAAGTGCCGCACGAGTAAAGAATGGATGCTCTCTTAGTTTGTCCTCCCACCGGATCATGTCAATGTAGGCTCGAATCATGCCCTTTCGCAAGCTGAAGCTGTGGAAATCAAACTGATCCTCGTACCAGGTTTCGAAGATGTCGTATACGGCCTTGAAACGCTTCAATGCGAGGCTGAGCTTCCCTTGTCGCAAATTAGATTCGCCGTCTTCGGTGATGTACCATACACATTGCATGTCGAGTAGATCGCCCAAAGGACCGCCCACGGCCTCCTTTCGAGTGAACAGACCCATCGTGTTGACCGCGACCTCGTTCTCGTCGTTTCGTAGCTGGTACTTGGCGCATTTCGTGTTGATGTATCGGTCCTTGAGATCCATTTCCCTCGCCTCGTTCATGGCCTTGGACGCCGCATCAACGTCACCCAGGTGCTTCAACACTCGCGCCCGGGTCATGTGGTACGTGTAGTCGGTCTTTGACGAATTGAGAGAAATTGCCTTATCGATGTACTTCCTTGCTTTGTCGAGATCTTGTGACACGTAGTAGTTGTAGTGCTGCGCGAGGAAGTAGTTCACGCTGAGGGCCCAGTCGTTGGCCTTGTTGGTGCCATTCACCTTGTGTGAGCCATCGGTGCTGCCGTTGGCCTCAGACTTCTCCGCGCCACCGTTGGCTTGCGGCTCTTCGTTCGCATATCCCTCGACGAGCGCCTGGATTGTGCTGAGCTTTTCAGGCTCTGAGTAGAGCTGCTTGACGTTCGCGAATGTGCTTGGGACACCTTTGTTGAACATTCTCCGCAGGTACCCATCAGCATGCGTTCGGAACGCATCGCCTTGCAAGAAGTCGAGTGGTATCCGCCTTGCAGCATCGATGCGTTGGCTCTTGTCTGCGTAGGCTTGGTACACTTCTCTAAACTTCTCTTGGTCTTCTGACTTGGTCCTGTCCAGCCCCAGTGCCTTCTCCAAACCCTCGTAGTATGCCCGCTTCTCAGTATTTCGATCCAGCAGTGCTCTGTACGCCTTCTCTGCTTCCTCCTTCTTGTCGAGCCTCAGGAGATAGTCCGCTCTCAGCTCCATAATTGATGTTCGATCCAATGCGCTCTTCGATATCGAATCCAATTGCTCAAGCGCACGCTGAACATCTCCCTGCTCAGCAATGACAGTATTCTTGTACAGCACCGCCTCTGCATGTTCAATGTCGCTCTTAGGTGGAGGCTGCTTCAACGTCTCCTCATATCGATGCATCACATTCTCAGCCTTGTCCAGCTCCCCGTTCAAGTGCAACGCAACAGCCAAAGCGGTCCAGTTCTGACGCAACTGCGGCCTTGCCTGCAGCATCGTATTACGACTCTGCACGAAGCCCGCATAGTCCCTCATCTGAACCTGCAGCAATGCCAAATCGCGCTGTATCTGCTGGCTCTCCGGATCGAGCTTGAGCGCAAACCGGTACGCTTTGATTGCCTCTTCGTAGTTCTTAACACTTCGATAGAGCAAGCCATACACGTGCCAGCAGATGTGCGACTTCATTGAGTTCTTGAGCGCGAGCTTGCACAGGTCAAACGCCTCCTCTTGCTTGCCTTGGTTGTTGAGGATCAGAGCTTTCATAGCCTGGGTGTCGCCATGGTTGGGGAATTTCCGCAGGATCTGCTCGGCGGCCTTGAGTCCTTTCTTGTACTGCTTCGACTCGTAGTTCTGGACGAGATGGCGGAACAACGAGCCCTCCTTCGAGGGAAGCGTCTGGTTGTTGGCCGCCATCGTTGCGATCGGAGGTGGGTGGAGGGGCGCTCAAGAGGTGGGCTCGTGACAGCTGCTATCGACACATTCGCCAGTGAGTGCGGAGAGGAAGGAGGGCAGGTGGCTTGAGCGGGTGTGTAGCGTGAGTCGTCTCAAGTAGCGGAGCGAACGGCGACGATGCGGTCACGCGAGCGGGCGAGGATGGTGGTGAGGGGAGGCAGCGGCTCTAAGTAGAGAAGAGGTCTGAAACTTAAGTCGTTCCATGAGCTCACACAGCTGATGCCAAGACCAGACCAGCCGTGCTTCACCTCACCTACATGGGGGATCGCTCATTGAAAGGAACTGAAGTGATGGTAGGGTTCAATGATATTAAATTGGTCCCCGAGTAATGAGACGGCGCTCCACCTCTCCAAGTCACATACACATTTCGCTTGACTACAGAAATGCTCGCTAGTTTTCCCACTCCCGTTTGCTCCCCCCTATTGTTGCTCACTCAAAAGGCCGTGAGCGCGTTCAAACAAGTACATGGATTTGCGTGCGCTCCAACTCCTTCCCAGAAGCAATGCTGGACAACTCCGCTAATCTCGAAAGAACTCGCTCCATGTGGCATGCTTATACTCAATGCAAACCGGATCCCACAAATGAAAATCGCTCTCTCGGGCACCGGTGGTAGAAGATCCAGCTCCTGCCCGTGCTATAGCTTCAACTCGTTCAATATCTTCTGTGCCATGTTCTTGTACTGCCATGTCCCGCCCTCGACCTTCTTGAACTGAATGCCATGAAGGCTCAGCAGCGGCACCTTGACCACGACGATTTCGAATCGCAGAGTCAAGTCCCCGCCAAGATCAGATTGCACATGTGTACTCGTTTCGCCAGCGGGTCGCAACGTTGAGGGGCGAGGATGTGATGTCGGTGGGTCCTCCTCAGACTCTTCCTCGGAGTTGGTGTAGCTGGCCTTGTGTCGAGGTCCAGTAGGGGTCTGCGCTTCCTTCTCGCCATTCATGCGATCTCTGAAACCACCGAAGCTAATCTTACGGCGATGGCCACTATCGAGTGGTGGACTTAGCGCCTGACCACCAGATGGTACAGCCTCATCCGTACTCGGCTTGGGCATGATACTCGGTGCATGTTTGCACGCGAACCCGCCCTTGATCTCGCGGTATTCAACACCCAGTTCCCGCAGCACTCGAATGATGTCTGAGCGTATGAAGCTCAAAGGTTTGTTGCTCGTGGTGGACACGCTGAACAAGCCCTTGAGATAGACTGGCTTCATGCCCGTGGGGCTGCTGCTGCCATGGTCTTTGCTATCCACCTCGTCCATCATGTCCTGGTCCGTCTCTTCGGGCACGTCCGACGTTCGAGCTTCTTGTCGTCGTGCGCGGCGTACTTGCATACTCTCCTTGCGAGCGTGTCCCATAGACTTGGCTCGATTGGTAAGGTTTGTGGTGTGTGGTCGAGAGGATTCGACATCAGACGCAGGCTCCCTAATGCTGCTACCCTGGTCAAAAGACACCTTTCGGTCAGTGCTAGCGGAGGGTGTCACTGCAGGTCTCATCGAGGAGCCCTCGGATGCGCCGCGCCTAGTCAGACGCCTCCTCATGTCACTCGAATTGACGCTGATCGACCTTCCCAGACCATGCGTACGCTTGCGTTCGTTACTAGCGTCACCCAGTGGAGGAGTTAGCAATTCGCTTTGCTTGCTGGCTGCGGTCTCTGGCCTGCTGGTCTCCCTCGTTTGGCTGGGCTCTCTGGTACGTCGCATGTTGAAGCTCTTCCTCGGGGTCTCGTTAGTGCCGTAGTTGGCAAGGGATGGAGGAGGATGGCTAGGACGCTCTCCTTTCTCGCGCTTGCTGAACCGTCGGAGCAGCCCAGCAGCTGCACTCTCTTTCCTCGAATGGCCAGATGCCTTCTGCTCCGTTGCAGGCTCCACAATCGTGGGTTGTGTGGGTTGATTGTTCAGGTTCACGTTCTTCAAGTCCTGAGCAACGTCGTCTTCGCCGTGTGTTCGTGCGCGAGGCCTAGATCTACCGCCCGTCGGCTTCTCGCCTGCCATCTCGTATGTCGATGTGTTGGTGACGGCTGCTTCAGGTGGGGCCAGGTCCGGTATCTGGAGTGGCTTCTCGCCTGGGCTCTGTGGGAGAGCAAAGGCACCTGGATTCTTCTCCCTCGCTTCCCTCTCTTGCTTCTCCATAGCCAGGTAGTATATCGAGATCAAAGGATGGAATGCGTTGATGGGGTCCGATCCGAGTTGCACAGCTTCACTTGATGGAGTGTTGAGCGTGTCTCTGCTGGTTGTCGAGCTTCTTCGCTTGTAAAAGCCGAAGACGCCTCGCTTTTGATCGGTGTCCTGAACCTGCTGATGCTGCCGCTTCTCTTGAAGACGGATGGCACGTTGGTAGTCTTCGGACTCGATCACTTTCACAAGCTGCGACGTAATGGTCTCTGCATCTCCAAAGTCGAAGCCGGTCATCTTGTCAATCACCTCAGGGTCCAATGGAAGCTGAATCGGCTTTCGGATTGGAAGGTAGTTATCAGGAGGTCCACTAAAGCCTTTGGTCATCCATGGGTGATTCATGATTTCATGTAGTGTCGCACGATCGTGTGGATTCGTAGTCAGCATGCGTGCGATCAGGCCACGGCATTCTGAAAGCTGTCAGTAGCTGCGTTGTGCAATGTCTGTAGCTCACTTACCAGGACTCAGCCACGGAGGATACTCAACAACGCCCTTCTTAATCTTGGCGTGGAGCTGAGGCATACTCTGGTCGTCGAAAGGCACCTTACCGCATACAAGGACATACAAAACAATGCCAAAGCTCCACACGTCCACCTCTGGTCCAGTATATTGCTTCGCTTGGAGAAGCTCCGGAGCGGCGAAGTAGAGACTGCCGCAGAATGTCTTGAGGTGGTTGCGAGGACTGAAGAGATTCGAGAGACCAAAGTCGATGATCTTGATGTCACCCGTCTTGCTGATGAGGATGTTCTCAATCTTGAGGTCACGATGGACGATGCTGTTGCGATGACAGTAATCCAAAGCGCTCGCTATCTGGCGGCCGAACTTGCGGGCTTGCTTTTCCTTCAACCGGCCATGGCTGATGATATAGTCGAGCATTTGGCCTCCATTGACGTACTCAAACAGCATATACCAGTGGTAATTGGTTCGCACGACATCTCGCATGCCGCATATATACGGATGGTCGACCAGCGTCACGATGGCCGCCTCTCTCGCCGTTCGAATTTCTTTGCTGTGGTCGGCACGCTCACGTTCTTGCGGTGTCCGGTGTTCGCCCTCTGAGCTTTGTCGAGGCACGATCTTGACCGCCACCTGCTCCCCAGTCTCTTTGTTACGCGCCAACTTGACTTTGCCCATGCTCCCCGCGCCCACCGTCTTCCCCAATTCCCAATGCCCCGTGGTAGCATCTATCGTCGTGCGCCGTCTGAGATTCTGAGTATTTGTCGACCTAGTCTCGCCCATGTGCGAGCTCGGAGCCGGGGTAGGCTGGTCATTGTAACGGGACTGAGTCCGCGCGTGAGAAGAGGGATTCCTCATGCTGTCGGCGCGGGGAGGGTGAGCGCTGGAGCCATTCGTGGGCGGATCTCGCGATTCGCCGCTTCTCCTGGAGGTGTCCGGGCGAGCGATGTTGGTCTGCTCAAAGTCATGTCGTGCGACTTTGTCGAGGTTGGTGGAGGGGGCGCGGGTGTGCGAGGTGGGCGTCGGTGGCTGCTGCTGCGACGTGGACATGGACCGGCGCGGGGAGGAAGGCGCGGCAGCGGCAGCAGAGCGGTGGGAGGTGCTGGCTGCACGGTGAGGAGGTCGGTCGCGGTCGCGGTCTCTCTCGCGGTCGGCGGGAGGGGTGTAGTCGGGCTGCTGACGACGAGTGCTCGAGGTACGTGGAAGCGACGCTGCCGGAGGAGCCGCCGCCGACATGCTGGAGCAGCTCGGCGCTGAGTCGCGGAGGGATGGTCTGTGTGGGAGTCGGGAGGGTTCGAAACGCAGTCGTTGCAGACCGAACGCTCAAACGGCGTGGACCCCAGGGGCGCGCTGCGTGGAGATGGGACGGATGGGTGGGTGAGTGATGCAGCGGTGCAGGTGCCAGCTACTGCCAAGCCAAGCGCCGCGAGAGGAGCGGAGCGGCGTGGGCCAGCGGCATGGACAGTCTGTATGCGATGACACTGGACTGGAGGCGTGCAGTGCAGTAGTCGCAATAGCACGGCGACAGCGACAACAGGTGGAGGAGGATCGGCCGGGCTCTCGCGTGTCTGCTGCTGTTGGCCCTAGAGTTTATGCGTGCTCCGGCCTAGGGTCAGACTAGAGCTGCCGAATATAGCTCGCCTCCCGAGACACGAATAACACTGCTGGAAAGGTCTTGTTGGCTGTACCTGTCTGCTAGAGTGAAGCAGTGGACTGTTGTTGTTGTTGTCGTCGTCGGTGCAAGGTGCAGCGGTGGAGCGTTGGGCGGAGGCGTTCGTTGTTCGGCAGCCAAACTCCAGCCACGGCTCGCCGCACAACGGGCAGCTAGCGGCTTCTGGATGACATTCACTGACACCTCTTACATGTGCTCACTGCCCGTACAAGTACTGTTCCATCATCACCTGCGTCACGCTCCCTCTTGCCAAGCTCGCATCGCTCGAAGGATTGCGGCTTCCGTCAAGGGTCCGACGAGTATCTGACCTGCATGTGAGATCTGCTCTGCCACGCCAGGAACACATGGACACCCGCACGTGAACCACCACACGCCTAGGTAAGAACCACTCCCGCCCGCCAAGACGCAGAGTATCTCAATGCTGGCCAAGAACGCAGGCTAAGATGTCCTACAAGCGCTCTCGAGCTGCCTTCGAAGCCGATGCTACGGGTCTGCCCCAACACGCCCAATTTGCGATATATGGCACGCCTCTACCGCCATACGATCCTCAGGCGCGAGATGACGGCAGCTATGTCCCAGTCTGGAAGCAGGAGGTGACGGATGAGCGCGGAAGAAAGCGTCTGCACGGTGCATTTACGGGCGGCTTCAGTGCAGGGTATGTTCTCCATGACTAGTGCTGTTGTAAGCATCTACTCACATCTCTCGTAGTTACTTCAATACCGTCGGCTCGAAAGAGGGATGGACGCCGAGCACATTCGTCTCGTCTCGGTCGAAGCGGGCCAAGGACCAGCAAGATGGCAAGCCGCGCGAGCAGAAAGCGGAGGATTTCATGGACGACGAAGATCTGGCAGAGCAAGCAGAAGCCCAAAAGCTGGAGACTCAGAATGCCTTTGCTGGCCTGGGTACTGCTGAGGATGGCAATGGCGGCAGAGGCATGTTCTCTGATCTATTCAAGACCACTGGCGAGACAAAAGGCGTGAAGCTGCTACAACGAATGGGCTGGAGACAAGGGCAAGGCATTGGTCCAAAGGTTCGACGGCGAGCACAAGGTGACAAGTCTGGCGAGACTCACCTGTTCGCCCTTGAGAACTCGCGCTTGATCAGCTTCATACGAAAGACTGATCGTAAAGGACTCGGCTTTGCTGGAGAAGGCCGACTCAATGACCCCACCAAGCCAGATGCAGACGAAGATGAGGACAGTGGTGACGACGCTAGGATTCTACGTGCCAATCGTTCAAAGATTCAGACGAAGCCGAAACCCTTGAAAAAATCTGGCTTCGGTGTAGGAGTGCTGAACGATGACGGGTCAGATGAGGAAGACCACTTCTCCGTGGGACCGAAAATCAGCTACAACAAGATCATCGGTGCGGACAGGAAGAAAAAGAAAGGTTTACTTTCTTCGAGTAACAACACTTCGGAAGTGGTGAAACCGATTGCTACCTCCAGAAAGCTGGCGCAGCGGACATTCAACGTCACCAACTTCCGGAAATGCCACGATGGACGGCTGCCCTTGGATGGCTTCGTGCTTGCTACAGCATCTTTGACCTTATCCGATGACAACAAATACCCGCCTCCAGCTGTCCCAGCAGATTGGAAGCCGAAGCAGAGCACCGAATCTACCCCAACCGATGCGAAGTATCAGTCGACAGCAGATGCTGCGAAGCTTTCCACCATGGATGCGAAATCGCGGGCGGCTCTGATGGGAGAGCAGCAGCTCCCAGGAAAGTCGATATTCGACTTCATCAAACCAGACGCAAGGGATCGTCTTGCCTCCGCAACTGGCAAGAGTGATCTGCCTCGGGCTCTGGGTGAGAGCGCCCCGGCTGGATTCGAGCAGAGTGCTGCTGAGAAGCATCGTACGCTGTGGGACTACGTCCCCAAGCTCGACAAGCAGACCGCGGCAGCAGCGTTGCAGCGTGGTTTGACGGGATGGATGCCTTACGCTGAAGATGAGGACAAGCGAGACAGGTACAAGTACTTTCTCGAGCTCAGTTCAGGGCTTCAATCCAACCTGCCTACACGACCGCAATCACTTTCTCTCGAAGAATGGAAGAGAGAGATGCGAGAGTTCGCCGACGCAGCCGAGATCTTCAAGCCTGCCTCCGGATATATGGCGAGTCGCTTCACTTCATCCACGAACGCTGGGCCGAAGCTAGCATCTGATGCTCCTGATTCAGCCCCTAAGCAGCCTACGGCGAAAGAGGAGGACCCAGCCGAGAAGGCGGCCAAGATGGGGATGTACGGTCCCATGACGCGCTCGAGCGAGCCTTTCTATCCTACAAGACTGCTTTGCAAGCGTTTCAACGTCAAGCCGCCTCCTAATGTTGCAGCTGGGAGTGCTGCGGAAGCTGAAGGCGAGATGATGGATGAGACTCGTAGGCTTGATGTCGTCAGCCAATCGAGCATCAATCGGATGATGATGGAAGCCAACTTCAACAATCCCAAAGCCCCTGGTTTCGTGTCAGGAGGCACAGAAGGTGGATCCGAGGGACCAACATCATCAAGTCTCAGGAGAGAAGAGGCGGCTGAGGTCAACGTGGAGAAGAATGACGCTTTAGAAGGCAAGCGGGCGGGCGAAGAAGTCTTCAAAGCCATCTTCGGCAGCGATGATGAAGATGAATGAATGAACAAAGCAACCGTATCCACGCCAAATATGTCCCAGTTCTGCCCTCTCCCACTCCATCACCCCATCAACCCCTCCCCCACAACCTCCCCACCACCACCTTCCCACCCCTCCAAACGCCCCTCAACACCTCCGTCGTCTGCACATTATCATTAAACAACCCAAACAAAAACAACGCCAACCAGCTCAGAAAAAACACCACCGCGAACGAAATCCAAAACGTCTGCACCGAGTACGAGACGCCGGAGAGCTGCGTGCTGAAGTAGCTCATCATGAGGGAGACGGGGAGGAAGAGCATGGTGGCTTTGGTGAGCAGGAGGGTGATGCGCGTGAGGCGCCCGACGTCGAGGGATTGTTTGATGGCGATGAGGTTGAAATTCTGGAGTCGGTCAGTCAGTCAGTCATGTCATCTTAGGACCTCGTGGAGAACGGGGAGGGCGGAGGATGTGGTGGGATACGTACCATAGCGACCAACGCCTCCTTCTGCTTGACATACTCCTCCACCTCCCTCAACGCATACAGCTCAATCAAATCCCTCAGCCGCTTAAACCGCACCCTCGCCGCACCGCCGAGACTAACGCCCATCAAACTCTCCCTCTCCACCACCACCGGCCGGCCCACACTCCCGCTCCCGCTCAAACTGACCTGGCTCGCGGCGCTCACGACCTGGGAGTTCTGCAACGAGGCGGCCGAGGCGGTCTGCGGTTCGAGGAGGCGGTCGATGAGACGCGTGTAGGATTCGTAGTGCCGGCGCAGGATTCCGAGTTCGAGCCCGATGGTGTCGAGGCGGTCGATGTGGGTTAGGCGCGGGAGGGAGAACATTTGCGTGCGCAGCGTGGCGAGTTCGAGGGGGTAGCGGGATTCTTTGCGGGTGACGACTGAGAAAGGAGTTAGTGGATGGTTGTGTTGATGCTGCGGCGAGCAGGGGCTTACGGGTGTAGCTGTTGTGCCAATTCTCGAAGAGATAGTAGAAAAGCAAACCAGGAGCGTCCGAGTCTCGATGCGCCGTCTCCTCAGGCGTCTCTCCAAGACGTACACGGATTGGAAGGAGCATCAGCGGGTTGTGAGCTAGTAAAGGCTCCTCGTGGACCGTCGATAGCGAACGAAAGACATTCACCAAATTCCTTCGAATCTCAGACATCACACGGAGCTGGAACGTCGTGAAGTGACCAGCTGCGAAAGGGAACGGATCCTCATTGATGGAGATGACGGTATTGTCTTCGCATAGGACGAGCCAGGTCCACACGCGCATGCAATTCGGCAGATGGCCTGTACTATCGTCCTCGACGTTGGCGGGTTGTTTGGTTCCGTAGAGGGAGTTGAAGCCAATACAGACGTACTGTCTCCCAAAGTCGATCGAAGCATAATGCCAGAGATTCTCCGCAATCCGGTACAAGTTTCCGCGAACGACGGAATCGACGCTGGAGATGGAGGTTTGCTCGGACATTTCATCGATGTCTGCGAGTGCCTCGTTGTCTTCGGACCAGGAGGAGCGGCGACTCCAGAATTTCTTGAACTTGCTTTGGTCTGGTTTTCGCGGCGATGCTCGCGAGGCAGTCTTGCGCGGAAGCTTTGGGTCTGAGGACATCAAGGCCAGCAGGCGAGGGGAGAAGTCGTAGCGTCTTGCGAGGAGTTCGAGGAGGGGTCGGTGTTGAAAGGGATACCAAATATTGAGCCAGCGGGTATTGAGGACGTCGGGTCGGTCTGCGTTGAACAGAGCTGCGATGGAAGATTTCGAAAGGTCGAAGGCGGCCCATGCGGCGTCGTCGCTGAAGTCTAGAATGAAGTTATTCGTCGTGGTGCTTCGTACCGAGTCCATGAGATGGTTTATGTTGGATGGATTGTCCAAGGAACGGAACTTCGCTTGCACCGCATGATCATGGATCGACATGTAATAGTCGTATGCATCCTCAGCACCTCGTCCAGTCGCACCGTCGTGGTTCTCCATGTTGTTTCGATGCAAAGGAACTGCTCCTGTTCCTGCAGCAGCGGATTTCACCCACCTTTTGGCCGACGACCATACACGCCTGTGACCTGACGGACATCCTGTCTGATGCGGCTCATGATCAAGCTGAGTTTCGCGAAATAAAGACCAGAGTCCGTCACGCAGCGTTAAGTCGAGGCAGATGAGACAAGAGAAGTCACCAGCTCATATCTGGTGGCTTGCTCAAGCTGGGGCAAGTCTTCGCGGGGCGCTTCGCACGTGAAAGGCAGGTCCGCATGCAGGTACGCCTCAGGAGTCACAGCTCGGGATATGAGCAATATTGGCCTTTCGCCGGTGGTATTTTAGTTGTTTCATGCCGCAGAGAATTTTCTGGTTGTAGTTGGATCTCCGACGAGGCGAAACAAAGAAAAATGAAACCTACCGTCGGCAGTGTCGTCAAACTGCCAAAACTGAAGTCCGAAGATTACAACGAGAGCAATGACATCGCACGAACACTGGCCGAGAAGACACGCAGTCTTCGACTTTATGCGTTGAAGACGGCACCAGATGCCTTTGCTTCGTCATACGAAGATGAAGTTCAGAGAGACTTGACACACACTCTCGACCGGTTGGGAACTCATAATGCCGCCCACTTCTTTGCTGTCGACCGTGCGATAGATCCGTGGGCCGAGAAGCGTCACAACGAATTCTTCGCAGAATTATTCTCCGCCAAATTCGTGGGATCGATGGTAATCGTTGGGCCACTTGCGAGGGAGAGTTTTTCGGCAAAGAAAGGCCCTCTTTCCGTGGGCGCAGACCGAGACTCGACGAGGGGTAAAGAACCATCCAGCGAGCCATCACATTACATCCTCAACGGCACATTCGTTGATCCAGAAGCAAGGCGATCTGGATTCGGCAGGAGGCTAATAGAAGCGGCACTTGCTACTGGTCAGGAAGATGCGTCTAACCGTGGATATGACTTTCTCTGTACGGTCTTGGTCGACTCGGAGAATGTAGCAGCTCAGGCGCTCTACGAAAAGGCTGGATTCTCGGTGTCGGGTGAGGAGAAGTACGTCCAGCGACCACGGGCGCAGATGGGTGAGTCGAAGTCGGCGGAGGGAGTGGCAATCAAGTTGGAGCTCAGGCGGGCGTTGGCTGCTGAGTCGAAGGCATTGTGATACGTCGGTTGATCCTCTAGCTTTTAGTACGGTAATGAAGGGGGTGGTTTAGGAGTTGATGGTCAATGAAGCTTCCTTTCAACGCCCGTGAGTCACGCACGGCACGGAAATCGAGATCACGTGCAGGCTTGGCGTGTCCCGCACCTTGCCCTACAAAATCTGGACTTCGCCTCTCGACTTCTTCCTGAAAGCGAACAACCGCAACTACGCAAAGCCGTACCAATAGCATCCACAAGACGTTTATTGGAAGACCGCAAGCATCATGTCGAAGATCACGGTCGCTGGTGTGCGTACCAACGTGCAACAACTGCTCCAGTACTCCAACGAGGAGAAGAAGCGCAACTTCCTCGAGACGGTCGAACTCCAGATCGGCCTCAAGAACTATGACCCTCAGCGTGACAAGCGTTTCTCGGGCACCATCAAGCTCCCCAAGGTCCCTCGCCCAAACATGAGCATCTGGTATGTGCACGCACAAGCATAAGAGATGGGAAGGAGCACACTCTGACAGTGTCGCAGCATTCTCGGTGACCAGCACGATATCGATCGTGCCAAGCACGGAGGCGTCGACGCCATGTCCTCTGAGGATCTCAAGAAGCTGAACAAGAACAAGAAGCTCATCAAGAAGCTTGCTCGCAAGTACGATGCCTTCATCGCTTCCGACTCCCTCATCAAGCAGATCCCTCGTCTCTTGGGTCCAGGTCTCTCCAAGGGTAAGCTCACACTCCATACACCGCTATTCATAAACGTACTAATACACATCCCAGCCGGCAAGTTCCCTACCCCAGTCTCCCACTCCGACGATCTGTCTGGCAAGATCACCGAGGTCAAGTCGACCATCAAGTTCCAGCTGAAGAAGGTGCTCTGCATGGGTGTTGCCGTCGGCAACGTGGACATGACCGAGGATGAGCTGATCGCCAACATCATGTTGGCCATCAACTACCTCGTCTCCCTCCTGAAGAAGGGCTGGCAGAACGTGGGCAGCTTGACCATCAAGGCCAGCATGTCCCCACCAAAGCGTCTGTACTAGACGCTACGCTTCAAGGGCATAGGTTTGGATGGGCTGCTTCGAGCGTGTGGCTATCGTAACTGGTAGTTAGTTTGCTCGCCTTTACTGGTTGAGTGCCAATAGAGCCTCGAGTCATCCAAATCTTCGTGCAATTATTTCACACTGACATATACGTTCTGCTGTCTTCGCGACGTTGGTGATGCTCTGCCTGTGTTCTTCAGGCTTTACCACTCCTCCAGTCGCTCACACCACTTCGCTCAACCGCTCAGTCCACACATGGCTAGTACGACATGAGTCGTCGCCGCTTCAGCATTCACGTCACCCAGGTATCCAACTTTTCCTTGTCCGGAGGCGCCAAAGGCCGCTGGTGTCAGAGTCAGGTCGGCGATGGGAGCCGCCGGGAAAACCATCGACTGCGTGTATGACGAAGCATCAGGCAGGTAGACAGCGTCGCTCCGTGGCACCTTCTTGAGCTGTACGGCCTTCTGACTGTAGCGAGGAACGAGGCCCGAGGTGTTGATCTGCTCCATGGCGCCGTTGACATTGAACTCTGTGCGGTTGTACTCTGACATCTGCCATGGCAGAGAGAATGCCGAGAACAGCTTGTCGATATTTGGAGGCGTGACGAAGCTGGGGAAGTGGCAGCCAAAGATGATCGTGCCGCCGTTCTTCACAAAGTTGACGGCCTGGCATGCTGTCAGTCTATCTGTCCCAACGCTGGGCGTCTGGATGAATTTCGGCGTACCTCTGCTCTCAGTCGGTCGTGCTTTTTCTCCGAAAGCGCTTGATCGATGGCTAGCACCACTGGTTTGGCATTGCCATTGAATAACTTGCTGGCCTCGGCGGCGGTGGTGATCTCTTGGAGGTCAGCTGTGGATTTGAGGGCCTCGAGAAGCGACGCCTCCATTTCCTCGTGCCATGGCGGCTTCTCGAGGGCGAGCTGCACGACTTTCGGTCTCGTTGTCGACATTTTGCGTTGTTGGTGGAGTTGAGAAGTAGAGTGTAGGAGAAAGGAAGGCAGGAAAGAGTTTTGCGTCTAATGCGGGTAGCCGTGCTTGCCTATTCTTGCTGGGTTTACCTTGGTGACACAAATGATACCACACAGGCTGGCCTCATCGCTACGTGTACCCTGAGTGTTCCATTCAAATTCATCTCACTCGCAAGCCATCTAGCCGGCCCAAAGTGCGAGCAGAAGCGTGGTCGCTTTTGAAGATTCGGAGAGACAAAGGTTCTGTGCGTTTCACTTGAGCGGAACGACGAGGGCATGAGGGTATTCGCATAACTTCGCAGGATATTACATCACTTGTTTCATACGTTCGACTGAGCGCCTTGTAACACTCCTTGACCCTACCTGTCCCTCAACCCGCACATAGTCATGATCACTTGCAATGTCCCTCCCTGACGACCGACATCACCCACATATCCCACTCGACCTCGACCGACCTTACCCAACGCAGTCGATGTCAAGCTTTGGTTGTTGACCGGTTCCGGGATATATACCATCTCATCGGTACGAGAAGTTGCCGAATAGATGATGTTGCTGGGCTGGACCTTGGCGAGAAGGACAGCTTTGGGGCTGTAGAAGGGCAACAGTCGGGACGTGTCCATTTGAAGTGCAGCAGCATTGACGTGGTTGACCTTGCGATGACTGCTATCGGCTGTCCAAGGTAAGGAGAAGTCCGCGAAGAGCTGGGTCATGTCCGAGAAAGAGGTATTGCTGACGAAGTCGCACACAAAGATGAGTGTCCCTCCACGGTGGACGAATGATATGGCCTAGACGATCATCGACCCGTTCTTCAGAATGTCATGAGGTCGCCTCTGCTAAGGCATGGAAATACCGCTGCTCGTTGACTAGCGAATTGTTCTTCGGTGAGAGCTGAATCAACGACGAGCACGATTGGTCGCGCGATGCCGTTGAGCAGTATATCTGCTGCGCCTTCGGTCGTGACTTCGAGAAGGCTGGTGTTGGAGCGGAGAGCGTCAAGTAGTTTGCTATGCATGATGTCGAACGATGGTAGCTTTGACAGTGCGAGAAGCACGACCTTGGGCTTCGGTGGTGACATGTTTTGTGATATCTGTGGTCTTAGAGATGCGGATTGGAGTGAGAATGAGAACAAAGAACGCGTCCATGTTTACTGGCCTCTCAATTAGTTCTTTCCTGGTCAGTCTTGCCTATTCTTGCAGTCGATCCTGCGTTACACAAAGGCCGAGCTTATTGTCACCTGTCGGCAGCCAATGTCTTTCAGCGGTCAACCAGGAGCATTCTTGTCGGTGAGCATCTCGTGCTGAGTGATAGAGAGAACATGTGAAGCATTGCAGTGACTTGTTGAGAACGGTCTCCATTCACCCACGCCAGCCGTTGATTTGATTCGGCACCTCGTGATTGCTCAGGGTCCGCGCCAAGACGGCGGTCTGAGCACCGTCCAAGTTGCATCTTCAAGGGCACGACTGACCGCAGCGAAACAGCCACGACATCAACAACACCACCACCTTCACATCCGCCCACCCCCATCACCACGACCGGGTGCCTCATATCAGGTGAGTCTTGACCCCTCGCCAGTCGCTGGTGCCTTGCGCATTGGTGCGAATCGGCGGTCAGCCCGTATCGCGCCGCCCAGCCAAATTCAACCACAACACCATCGCCGCCGCAAAGAACACCTGTACCGTCCGTCAAGGCAGTCGAATTACTTCAATCGCCGGGCACGCGATCGGCATCGCATATGTAAAGCGCTGCAGCGGCATAGACTAACTCCAGCCCAGATCGCACTGGTCCCACCACAATACTCCACCCTTTCTGAACCTCTTCCACCACAGACCTCGACAGACACCGCCAACATGGGTCTCACGTTCTCGAAGCTGTTCGACCGCCTCTGGGGCAAGAAGGAGATGAGAATTCTGATGGTCGGATTGGATGCTGCCGGAAAGACCACGATCCTCTACAAGCTGAAGCTCGGTGAAATCGTCACCACCATCCCAACAATCGGTGCGTAACACAAGCGCCGCCATTGAGCTTGATGCCGAGTCACATGCTGACAATATCATTTCGCAGGTTTCAACGTCGAGACTGTCGAGTACAAGAACATCCAATTCACCGTCTGGGATGTGGGTGGCCAGGACAAGATCCGCCCCCTGTGGAGGCATTACTTCCAGAACACCCAGGGTATCATCTTCGTCGTCGACAGCAACGATCGCGACCGTGTGGTCGAGGCTCGTGAGGAGTTGCAGCGCATGCTGAACGAGGACGAGCTGCGAGACGCTCTCCTCCTTGTCTTCGCCAACAAGCAGGATCTGCCCAACGCCATGAACGCCGCCGAGATCACTGACAAGCTCGGCCTCCACAGCTTGAGACAACGCGCTTGGGTATGTCACATCATTGTCTCCCTGCCGAGGTCTACCGGCTAACATTCTTCGCAGTACATCCAATCCACTTGCGCTACCTCCGGTGACGGTCTCTACGAGGGTCTCGAATGGCTCAGCAACTCTCTGCGCAAGGCCGGACACCAGTAAATGCCACGCACGTCATGACAATGCACGAATCATGCCTAGACAGCACACAGATACACACAGTTGATTCACGTGCGACTTTCACCTCGACAATCTCAGAACTCACGTTTGCGGCAGCAGGACAAGCAGAGAGAGCGGATAGGGCAAACCGGATTGGAAGGATTCTGGGGACACACAACACACACAAGTGCTCTCTAGCTTGCCATGGCTATCAGCGGATGTCAAGTGTACTCTTTTCCTCATACCGAAGGTGCTGCGTACTGGTTGATGCTGCATTTACCCCAGGGCGGTGCTTCTTGCAGGGCGTTTTTCTCGAGCTTATCCGGGGATCATGTGCTTGTAACGAGGAACCACCCTCTACTTAGGAGTATGAAAGTTTGCATTTGTTTAGACTTGTTCGTTCTCTCTATCCGTCTTGTCGTGAAATCATTCATCTACAAATTGAAGACACGCTTCAGTAAAAGCCCGCCGAATAGATCCTCACCAGGCGATCCAACACAACGACGAAGCCTATTCCCGCTCTTCCTACCCAACCAATTCCCCGTATCACCCGGCCTCTCGCCCTCATCATCATCCTCACGCTTCTTCCGCGTCCTTCGATCCACAACACACATCCCCCTCGTCCACTGCCCGGAAGTCTCAACACGAAGATCCTCATCCTCGACGAGCTTCCACTCCGAAGGGTCCAGGCCCATACAATACCAGATACACAACGGATCGTGCAGGTCCAGTGCCACATTATCGCCGCTGACGTCCTTCTGCAAGGACTCGACCTTGTCGAAGGTGGAGGTCATGAAGGCTGAGACCCATTCCGCCAGGGGGGAGTTCTGTGCTCGGAGGGGTTCGAGCGTTTTGCGGAAGTCGCCGCGGGTGAGCGAGTGCTTGTGGGTTATGTCCAAGGGGAAGAGGGTGATTTTGAGTTGGCGGGAGAGGTTTGATGGGTATGGCTGGAGGAAAGGTGGTGGGTGGTGGTCTGCTTGCACGCCTGGTGGTGCTGGGGCGGTTGGGGGCATTGTAGAGCGAGGGTTTGGCGAGGAGAGGGCGTAGACTCTTGCGGCTGCGACGGCGTCGGCGAAGGTGTTGAATTCGGCGACGGGGGTGATCTGGTTGCGGAGGTTTAGCTTGTTTCTTATGGGGCCTGGTGGTTGTGTGATCAGGCGGAAGGGGGGTTCCTGGAGTGTTGCTGTGGATGGGTGCGTGGGTGATGGTGCTGGACCTACGTTTCCGCCTTCGTTGATGCTGCCGCCCATGACGACGATCTCTTTTGCTCGGAGGAAGGTCTCTGGGTCGAGAGAGGCGGCGAGCGCGAGGTTTGTTAGGGGGCCGATTGCTACGATGGTGATGGTGTCTGGTTCGTTCTCGCGGAGTAGTCGAAGGATCTCTTTTGAGGATGGCACACGGGAGGGGGTGAAGAGGGCGTCTGTATTTTGTAGCTCTTCGGCGACTGCTTGTTCTTCTGGATCGTTTGAGTTCTCGGCGTGTTGAAAGAGCTCCTTCCATGTCTCTGCTGGAGTCATATGGGAATGCTGAAAAATATGTTAGAGACAAGGACGGAGGGTAGGGTAGTCCATCACTTACACTCTCATGGATACCGCCAAGTCCATCATGACCATCTACAATGTTGCATCAGCCATATATCGAATGGGGCGGCTCGTTACTCACGAAAGAAGTCGGCCATCAAGATCTGATCTGCTAACGGATGATCAGGGCCAACAGCTACAAGAGGCTTGGTTTTCTGAAGGGTCTTGAATCCAGCGTCCTTTCCCTGGGACTTTCTCCAAGCAATTTCCTTCTCGACATGATGGAACAGCGAGACAGTGTTTCGTAGACAATTATGAACATCGATGTTGCCATACGTGACGGAGATCAACAGAACCTCGAGCTCCTCAGGGGTACTTGATAAGGCCAGTAGGATCGCGAGGATATCGTCGACGCCCTGATATCCTTATCAGTCTTATACATAATGGAGTGAAATGAGCATGTTCGTACTGGGTCTGTGTCTATGATGATCTTGCGAGCCATATTGAGTTATGACTCCTTCCTCTTAGAGTCAGGATCTGAAGATCAGAATGAAAATGGCGCCTTTTAGAGTTTTAAGAGATCGAGAGAATATATTTTGCGGGTAGTAAGCCAAGATCGAAGTCGTAGGGAGATATGAATATTGGTATGTATGATCGACGCAAAGGGGAGCTTCTCTCATCAGAATATGCATAGGCCAAGTTCATGCAAAGACTTCTGGCCCACCCTCAGCAGTCCCAGCGCTTTCGAGATCGAGCCGAATTTTCGCTATATCCAGCTTCGGCTTCACAGCCACGAAGTCTTTCTTTCCTTTCTTCTTCAATGTCAATACAGGCTACCTTTAGAGTCTCGGTGCGAACACTCAATGTTTGTTCAGGTCCACAGGGCCTCTTTGCGTGCTCCGGTAGTCTCAGATCGAGATACGCTCGCCCATTCAACCTTCGTTCCGACCACACTCGAGGGGATGCAAGTTTCGAAGGAGTGCGCGTGACAATTTTGCTATGTACAGTCCGGTTCTGGATGCTTATTTGGTATTCTATTTGACGCCGTCTGCTCGCTGCTTCATCTTGAGTCTGGACCGGTTTCAGGATGCTGGCGTACTCGCTCGAGACTTGGCCGACGTACCTCAGCAGATTTGCCTTTGGACAGCTCACTGTGGACGCGTCGTCTCCGTTCTTCTGATAGAACAGATTGCAGCACTCATACAGAGCATCGATCTGGTAGGCGTCAGAAGGGTCAATGGCAGCAATGATGGAGGATAGCAAACATACTTGCTTTTGGCACTTGTCCTCTTTGTAGTTGTTCTTCTGGATGCAGTCTACTTCTCCGTCAGCACTGCACAGCAACGCCAGATACTACACGTTCGCACCTTGAATAGCACATGCTTGGGGATGGCAAGGCGGATCGCTCTTCAGGCCTTCTTCAGGTTCTTTGACCTGTGGCTGCTGTCAGTGACGTACGAGTTCTGCCAGAGTCTACTGTGAAATTACCATTATCACATGCACTTCTGAAAGGCGGAGGCCGTCAGAAGCAATTCCACATGCAGAATCAAGAAAGTAAATGAACAGATTGTCTTTCGTCACAATATCAGTCTGCTTGTCTTGTGAACGGAAGGTTTAAAGGTGAGATCGTCGCTTGGCAGTGCTTCCTGTCTTTGATGCAACACTGACCCCACCCAACATCGCCGCCGACATCGACTTCACTTTTCCTCCACACACCACTCCACTTGTCTACCGACTCTACCACCAGATACTCCATATCGCGGACCGTCGATCTCAAGGTACGTCTCAGAGCCATCGCCCAAGAGACAAGCACCCGTCCCACATCCAGGCATCGTGTCTCACAGCCGCCCACTTTCTCCAGACGTCGATTGACCTCTTCACAGCGCGACCTGACATCCAAGGCTACATTCGTCGCGCCACGAGCGAGCATTCACCTCACGCGCTCTTAGTCATCGGCGAAAAGCTATAAAACCCCCACAAACCTTCATTCTCGACCTTCAACCTTTCCTCCACACCACACAACCAGTTCGCCTCACTTCGATCTCCTTAAGTCCGACTTTGCCTCCTCCCACTCAACACCATGGCGGACGAGAACAACGGTACCCCCTTGGGCGATCGACCAGAAGAGCAGCAGGCATCTGAGCATCTGAATATCAAAGTCACGGACAACAACAACGAGGTCTTCTTCAAGATCAAGCGCACAACTCAGCTCAAGAAGCTCATGGACGCCTTTTGCGAGCGTCAGGGCAAGTCAGCACAGAGCGTGCGATTCCTCTTCGACGGCCAGCGTGTGAACCACTCAGATACCCCAGACACGGTAGGTGGAGTCGTGATACTCCTTTGACATGTGTGAGTCGCATACTGACGACAACGCTAGCTCGAGATGGCAGACGGCGACACCCTCGAAGTCCACCAAGAGCAAATCGGCGGCTTCTGCTAGTCGCGAGACCATACAACTTCTCGGACCAGCACGACTATGGATGCAGCCTTCACCTTCAAGCAGAAGCGCAGACTATCGTCTGACCGGCTTCACACCACCACTACACACGGCTTATGGAATTTGCTTTTGCGGACAGATGATGACGACGAGCATGAGAGACTTACGACGGGCGTGAAAGCTCCAAAAGGCGCCTTCGGCGTCGGCACATGGAGTACAGCTACGGCTCTTTCTCATGGCAGGTGGATGATTTCTCGATTATTCGATGGATTAGCTCGGCGTCATGAAATGCGACTTGATACACAAATATTCGGCATGTTCCAACCCTTTCCTCTTGTCAAAGCAACCGGCGGCCTTCTTTAAATTGAGACTCGCACTCTTAGAACGTATGTCCGTGGCCCCCTTTCTCCTTCGCCACTTTACACAATCCCTGCCTGTGGAAAATATCTCGAACCAATCTTCCCAGCTCGCCAGCAGAACTGCTCCGCTCATGTCACGTGTAGGAAATTCGATCGACGCTCAAAATCGATAAGTTATGCAGCAAATCAGTATCAGGCAACCGCATGGAACAGCTACTGGTAGGAATTTCTCTGCATTTCGAAGAAGTTCATATTCTACCAAGAAATCCTCTAATCTGTGACACATATCTACAAATCTCGAACACCACCATCCCATCCCATCTCATCTACCTACTATTAGCAATCTCCACCACCCTCTTCGCCGCATCCTCAAACTTATCAAAAGCATCCAAACCCAACCCACTCTCCGCAATCGTCTTCTGCCCCACCTCCTCATTCGTGCCCCGTATCCTCACCACGACTGGCACATTCTTCATATCCACCTCCTTAAACGCCAGCAAAATCCCATTCGCAATCATCCCGCCATCCGTCAAGCCACCAAAGATGTTCACAAAGATGACTTTGACCCGGGGATCTTGCAGGATGACTTCGAAGCTCTTTTTCACGGTTTCGGACGTCGCTTTGCCGCCCGTGTCGAGGAAGTTGGTCGCGTGGCCGCCGTGCAGGCGCAGGGCGTCGACGGTGTTCATGGCGAGACCCGCGCCGTTGACCAGCGTGCCGATTTTGGCGTCCGGGTCGTCGAGCCGGACGTAGACGATGCCGTCGTTTTCGGCTTCGAGCTCGGCGGGGTCTTCCTGCTCTTTCTGGCGGAGGCGGTGGACGTCCTCCTGACGTTTGCAGCTGCGGTACGCCGCGTCGTCGAACATGAGCGTCACGCTGGGTTGGTGCAGTTTGAGGTTGCCGGAGCCGCCGACGCTGACGCAGCCGGAGAGGATGATGGCTTCTTTCTCCTTGTACATTTTGGCGAGGCTGGCGATGAGCTGGTGGATTTGCTGCTTGGCGGCTTGGGGGGCGGAGTCGAGTTGGAGGTATTCGATGGCTTGGCTGATGAGGGCGTTGGAGGGGCCTTCTTGCCAGTCGTAGGTGAAGCGTTTGACGCGGGCGTCGATTTGGGATTCGTCTGCTGTGGGTGCGACGGCGATGCAAGGGGATCGTTCGGTGCGGTCGACGATGATGCCGAGATAGAAGCCGTCTTTGGGAGCTTCGTCGAGGGAGAGGGAGATGCCTTCGATTTTGCTGAGGTAGGGGTAGAGAGGGACTGGTCGGAGTTCGGGGGCGATGTAGAGGCTTCGCTTTTGCTGTTGCTGCTGCTGGGAGACTGGACTTCTTCTCGGACGCTGCTGTGATCTCATCATGGCTGGGCTCCTGCGAAGGGTGTGGTATCCGCGTTTCTGCTGGTTGGTCTGAACGCTTACTTGGATCTTGCTCACGTCCCTGCCAGATTGCTCGAGGAGTGTCTTCATGACGCCGCCGAAGTTCTCTGGGTGATCGACCATCGTTGCCCCCGCTTCCTTGAGGATGCTGTACTTCTCGTCCGAGTTATGTTCTCCTCGAGCTGCCCAAGCACCTGCGTGGCCCATGATGCGGCCTGGCTTCGCGGTCTTGCCTCCAACCAGAGCTGCAATCGGCTTCGGGTTCTTGGTTCTCTTGAGGTAGTCCTTGATCCAATCTGCCGCATCCTCCTCGGCCTTGCCGCCAACCTCGCCAACGATGACGATGCCCTCAGTCTCAGGGTCTGCTTCAAAGACTTTCAGAGAGTCGACAAGGTTGGTGCCAGCAATGATGTCTCCGCCCATGCCTATGCACAAGCTCTGACCAAGTCCTGATCGAGTGATCGATGCTACAGCTTCGTAGGAGAGTGTGCCTGATTTCGCGGCAATGCCGATGTGGCCAGGAGCGAAGGTGGGTAGAGGCTGGAAACCGATTCTGCAGAAGCCGATGGGTGCGATGATACCAGGGGCGTTGGCGCCTACGAGTCGTGATTTCGATTGCGTCTTGAGTATGCTTGCTACCTGGAGGGTGTCAGTGTCTCATTGCCATAATCTCAAGGAAAGCTGCGGACTCTCATGATATCGTGAACCGGGATATGCTCCGCGACAGAGACAATCAAAGGAATCTCAGCTTCTATAGCATCCTCAATGGCCTTCCCGCACTGCGGTGCCGCCACAAAGACAGCCGTAGCATCAGGCTTCAGCTGCTCCTTGGCCTTCTTGAGATCCGGCAGCAGAGGAAGACCAATATGCTCTCCCTCCTTCCCAGGCGTGACACCTCCAACGATGTTGGTGCCATACGCCAAGCTATCTTTTGCATTGCCCGTCGCCACACGTCCTGTGAAACCCTGGTAAATGACTCTGGTGTGCTTTCCTATCCGCAGGTTTTGGACGGTATCATCGTATGAGCTCCTGATGGACGAGGAGGTGAATGTTCTTCTTGAGCTTCGTGGGAGAGAATGTCTTGAGGAGTGTGAGAGCAAGGAAGAAGCTTGAGAGCTTCGCAGGGCAGCCATTCTTGCGAGAGACCAGCCTGCCGGCACGCAGGAGTTGAGGTAGTTACAAAGGAAAAGGAGCAAAGCTGTTCAGGTAAAATGTTATGGCCTAGCCGCCCACACACACGACATCATCTGGGGCAGTTCGTCAATGCATCTTATACCGTTACCGAGTCCCGCCGGGAATAAAGAATGTCGATCGAGGACCCGATACCGGGCCTGGGGAATAAATCAGATTACCTGTTCCTGCATTGAGATCCGGGAATAATTGGCGTTGGTGCAAATAGCATGTGTTGTATTTGTTGACGGGAGTGAAGGTCTGCATCCTTACCCCTTTCCCTCGCGACTGGCTGATCTCGTCAACATGTTCTTCGTGATGCTGCTGCGTCACCGATCAACCAGACAAAGACAAGAGCTTCCAGAGCTTCGAGAAGGATTTAGAGTTAACGGAACCCCGCGTATCTATTTGAATCCACGAAATCGCCAATTCACGTGTCTTCCGTGCAACTGCTCGTTCGGGCGGCATAGACATTTCGAGATCATGACTCGCTTATCTGACGCGGCAGCTTCTTCTCTGCACTACTTTCTTCCTCCTCTCCAACCTCGATCACCACCGCCACCATGTCGAAGGACTCTGCCAGAGGCGTCGCGTCGTCCCTGGGCAAGCTGAACCTCGCCAGTGAGAAGGCTGCTTCTAAATCCAAGAAGACTCCTGTCGCGGACTCGTGGGAGGATGATGCGAATGAGAGCTCCGGCGATGAAGGACAGGGCCAAGGCACCTCGACGCCCGTGAGGCCAGGCACGTCGGACATGCCAGACGCACCACCTCCGACGCCTTCATCACCATCGCATACGAGGGAGCGTGACATGGAATATCAGTCATTCCAGTCACTTCAGTTCGGCGGTGGCTTTGATAGTCCCTCTTCGAGACCTGGCACGAGTGGCGACGAGCGGCGGCCTGATAAGACGACGTCTGTTGCTTCGAGGCTCATCGCAGCTGGGATTGGGCAAAAGGCACCCAAGAGGACCAAAGAGCAGCGCGAATACGATCAAGCTATGAAGCTGCAGGAGAAGAAGAAGCGGGATCAGGCGAAGGAGGAAGAGGGAAGGAAGCGACGGGAGAAGGAGCAAGCGCAGAAGGATATTTGGGGTGATTGAGGGAGGAGCCAACGGCATGCACACTACCTGCCGCCAACCGCAATGCCATGTCGTGGTCATGCATGTCACTGCAAGCCTGCACGCTGCAGACGTGTCAGAGGCCTACCATCCCGCTGCAAAGCCAACGTAGCTTCTGCAACACATCAGCGCAACATGACTCCGCGAGGCCGACTTTCTACCACTGGAGAGATCTTGGTCATCGATTGGCCTGTCAAAGCTTAACGAACATTGGCCTCTATACTACTCCTACTCCTGCGAAGAGATCTGGATGCCAAACATGGTCTTCTAAAATACCGTTTCCATTGAAGACGAAGCCATCACCTAGCTCAGCCAGGAGTGAAGCATCAGGCCCATTGGGCATAGGGAAAGGCATGTTGGGCATGAACTCCATGGCTTGACCGTTATCATACTGTTGCGTTGCGCTGGACAACAAAGGCTCTGGTTGTTGGACTGATTGCTCATGATGGTGCTGCTCCTGGGACTGGCGAGTCGATGGCGGTAGGTCCTCTTCAGCTCCTTCCATAGCCAATCGAGCAGCCGTACCGTCATCAAGATACCTGAAGTACAACCGTAGCACCCAGTTCGTCACATCCCAAGTTTTCTGCAGTTCACGGAGTCCAAGCAGGCAGATTTTGGCCCTGTATACTGCCAAGGTCCTTCTCTCGCCCGTCCAGGTTCGAAGTCCCAGCGTTTGGATGCAAAGAGTGTTGAAGATGTTGGTGATGACATGGATTTGACAATGGCCAATATCCTTGGACGACAGCATATCTTCTACGATCCGACAGATCGCCGTCGATGCGTCCACAACGTGGCTGCTACACATCCCACCGTTCTGTTCATTTCGAAGCTCAGGTCGATCGGATTGGAACATCAGGATTCTCAGGTTGTGGTATGCCATCAGCAGCATGTTGACGTAGAAGTTTCTACAGGCTGCGCCGTCGGCGACGCTGATGGGCATGGTGCCCAGATGATCTGCTCGCCATCGCAGCAGCTTTGCATGCAGGTCTGGGTGCTCACTTGCGTCGACCGTCCTGCTGGGAGGGTAGCATGTCTGCAGTACCTCGCCGAGCAAGGTTGCCATTCTCGCCATGCCCATGTTGAAGTTGATGACAACGTCGACGTTTTCCGCCGCGAATGTGGGCATGAAGGCTAGGGCAAAATCCTCCCTCCGCAGGCTCTCGACATCGCAGTCCTCATCGCGGATGCGATTGGGTAGACCTAATGTAGCCGCATTCTGTCTTTCACGAATGTAGACCGCCCACCAGAGCCGCTTTCGAACTCCTTGCGCATGACCCGTTCGATGGAAGCCCATCTTCTGCAGCAATGCAATCGCAGCCCCTATCCAATGCCTCGAATCCTTCTCCGCCAACGGATCGCCTCGCCAGAAGCTCATCAAGAACAAAGACTGTCCGATGACCAGCTTTGAGGACTCGAAGTCGTTGTCGTAAAGAGTCTTTACTCTAGAGAAGAACGCGTGCTTGGCTTCCTGTCGAGACTTGTGCCCAAGTTTTTCGAGCACGGAGTCCTCGCAATGCGTGGCACCGATGAAGAGGAGTGATTGGAGGAGTAAGGCCGGTATGGCGTTGGTCTGCCATCTCTTCCATATGTCAGGCTCATCGACGATGGGGAAGCTGTAATGAAACCATCGAAAATAGGCTGTGAGGAGTGCTTCCTGCAGATGTCGACTGGGAAATTTGAGAGCAGCTTCGCAATTAACAGGTCCACAACTCCATTGATGGCTCGGCTCTGCATCGACACGGTGCCTTCCATGTCTTCCTGAGGATGGATTTGAGGCGTTCTGCACGTATCGCAAGGCGTTGGATTCGCCTAGGAAGATCTCGTCTTCGTCCTCGAAGGCTACAACCGATGTTCCACTCCCTGGGTTGATACGATCTATTCCAGACCCGGCAGGAACTTCTTCATCCTGAGTCACTGCCTCGACCTCTGGCCGCAGTTGCCCATCAGAAGCTGCGGGTCGTGTGTGCGCCGTGACTCTTCGATGTTTTCCACGCATAGAGTCCCTCTCCTCGCAAGTCAGACCCTTCTGTCGACATCGGCTACAAGGTACACCAGCAGATACATCGCACTTAACTCGGTGCGCGTGGCAAGCGTGGCATGCTTGTGCTGCCCGTTTCCTTGGAGGCATCTGAGAGTCGGCGAAGCTGGATATCGGTGACAAGCTCAAGTCGGTTATGGCCGTCCAACTTCTCCAAGTCGGCTATTTGGATCCCTGCACACTGCGTTACGTGAGCGCGTACAGCATCTCTACCTCCACGCCAGATACTGGTCTTGTTCTTCGCGACCGCCTATGCGAAAAAGTTTTTCGTATCAGTCAGCTTCCGAAGTTCTTGCATCTCGCTTTTGCACATGCTCTAGCGGAATTTTGACGTCAGCTGGTCAGAGCGCTCTTTTCTGAACGAGACCG
Organism: Zasmidium cellare ATCC 36951; assembly: GCF_010093935.1. NCBI lineage: Eukaryota > Fungi > Ascomycota > Dothideomycetes > Mycosphaerellales > Mycosphaerellaceae > Zasmidium > Zasmidium cellare. Next base: position 29,056 of record NW_022987008.1, on the reverse strand, counting down.
AGCAAAGAGCAACAGCCTGAGATTCTGGAGGATCAACGCGACTATTGTTGGCCATGTAGCCGACTTAAAAAGTGGGTTGGTTTCAACAACGAGGCGAGCTGATAAGTGCAGGAGCGTATATAGTCGTCTCCTTCGAACGATGGAGTAGTGAAGACAACCAATACTTTCTTCATCTCCGGGTACAATGTCCACGCACACCGTCTTCCGCCTCACGCATCGCAACGGCTTCGATGGGATTGAAGCATCCACCGAAGCTATCCCTGAATTCGACAGACATGAACTCCTGATCAAAGTCCGCAGCGTTGCCCTCAACTTCCGCGACATCGCCATTGCCACATCGAAGTACCCCTTCCCGGTCCAGGAAAACGTCACGCCATGTTCCGACGCCATGGGAGAGGTCGTCGAGGTCGGTGCCTCGGTTCCTGGCTTTGAGAAAGGAGATCCCGTCATAGTGGCCTTCGATCCTACTGCTCTCTACGGAACAATCAACAATTGGAACAACGGACTAGGAGGCCCAGTCGACGGCGTACTCAAGCAATACATTTGTGTCTCCCACCAAGGCGTCATCAAAATACCTAAAGAGAGTTCCCTCAAGGAGGAGCAATGGGCGGCGTTGGTATGCACCGGCGTAACAGCCTGGAACGCCCTCTACGGCAACATCCCCCTCCGTCCAGGCCAGACCGTGCTCTTCCAAGGCACCGGCGGCGTCTCCGTAACTGGCCTCGCCCTGGGGAAAGCCGCCGGAGCCAAAACCATCATCACATCCAGCAGCGACGAGAAGTTGAATTACGTCCAATCCACGTTCGGCGCCGACTACACCATCAACTACAAGACGACGCCGGACTGGGCTGCAGAAGTCCAGAAAATCACCAACGGCGTTGGGTTCGACTATATCCTCGAAAACGGCGGATCCGGAACGATTAAGCAATCCATCGAAGCCATCAAATTCGGCGGTATCATCTCCGTGATCGGGTTCTTGTCTCGAGCACGCCAAGAGGAGATGCCGGACGTGGCTGCTCTTGCTTTGTCGAAAGGTTGCGTTGTGAGAGGCATCATCATCGGGTCGAAGCAGCAGCTCGAGGAAGTGGTGCGATTTGTGGGCAGTCACGACCTGAAGATTCCGGTGGAGAAGACTTTTGAGTTTTCGAAGGAGGGGGTTGTTGATGCGTTGAAGTATATGACTTCGGGTTCGCGTATTGGGAAGGTGTGTATCAAGGTCGGTTGATTTGGATGATGTAGATGGTCGTTGTACATCGCTTGGGAGATATCTCATTACGTCTCGTCCATCGACCCATGCTACTCTCTCGAAGAGACATGTCTGTTTTGTCGTGACCTTCCGCCTTGCTGTAACGGTGCTTCCTGGAAACACCTTTTCAGGAGTATCGCGGATCTTCGTGAACGTGGGCGGCAGGTCTCTGCATGCTCCCATGAGACCGTGGCCTTTAATAAAAATTGTCGCCTGCTGGTATGAGAAAAGAGAGCCGTGGCACATTTTCCAAATGAAGTGCTGAGAGATGCGAGGTTCGAGTAGAAGATCTAAAGTCTTGTTTCGCAGTATATATGAAGGTCCGAAAGCACGGAGTCTGTCGTATTGCCCCTGAAATCCACGTCTCTCCAAACCCCTAAAGCTTCGATCCCGAACTCTGCTCCAACCTCTTCAATGCCCGCTCGTAATTCTTGCCCAATTGACGAACCATGAGGTCAAGCATCACGTCTTCTGAGCCACCTGGAATACGCTGACCATTGACTTCCCTGACCATTCTCTCTGCGATCTCTCCCTGACCAGATCGAGTGTATCCCGAACCGCCGAATAGCAATACGGCACAGTCTGCACACTCTTTGAGCACCATTCCAGCGTTGGCCTTTGCTGCGGCGGTCAATCCTCCAAGGGCAACGTCTGCGTCTTCCTTCTTCATCGTTGTCATCTGGTACACGAATTGCTCCACCCAGGCGCTCTGCGACTCCAAGAGGGTTCCAGCCTTTGCGAGTCTGTGCCTCACAACCGGCTGGTCGAAGAGTTTCTTGCCAAACGCCTCCCTCTTCAACACGTATGAGAACGCAGCTGACAGGGCGACTCTCGCTTGTCTCGTAGCGCCGACAGCGATGGTAAGCCGCTCGTGATTGAAATTCGTCATTATATATCTCATGCCTTGTCCTTCTTCTCCAATGAGGTTCTCCACAGGCACCTCGACGTCGTCCAGCTCAATGAAGGTAGTGCCGGCGCTGATCTGTCCTTGAACCTTCAGCCGCCGCATTTCAACTCCCTTGTGGCCCTTGAGCGGCACGACGATCATCGATAAGCCTGAAGGCCCGGGTCCTCCTGTACGCACGGCCATTGCTGAGAGATCCGCCCAGTACCCGTTCGTGATCCATTTCTTGGTGCCGTTGATGATCCACTTCTTCCCGTCCTTACTCTTGACGCCAGTGGTGCGAATGTTCGCCACGTCAGATCCAGCGTCTGGTTCCGTAATCGCAATGCAGGTTCTCTTCCGTCCAGTGAGTAGATCGGGCAGAAATCGCTTCTTGAGCTGCTCATTACCGAACTTAATGATAGGCGGTACACCAAAGGCCATGCCAGTAGTAAGACTGCCAGGTGGCCCCGCCAAACCACTCCTCATCATCTCGTCGCCGTAGATGTAATTGTGGAAGTATGTGAAGTCCTCTACCTTGACGCCAAGGATATCGTGGATTCCAGCATCCTTCAATTCTTTCACTGGAAGAGGAGCCGGCAATGAAGGGATGAGCATGTTATGCTTGTTGAAGTCTCCAAAGACATGCTCTGGAACAGTTTCTTCCTTTTCCCAGTCCCAGGCATACTGTGTCAAATGCTCTGTGATGAAAGCTCGGCATTTTTGTTGCCACTCTCGAAGTTGTGGTGTCATCCAGGGAACCGGCAAGCCTTGAAGGTATGGCGGCTCAGAGAATGGGATTGGAACTTCTGTTGGAATGGTCGCCATGGTGATGATTAAACACGAAGGACAGGGAATGTAGCGGGTTCCTCCAGAGGGCGCGCTTGGAGGTCACTTTCTATACGTCAGGTATTCCACGGTCTGAAGGTCAAAGTATTGCTCCCAAGATGAAGAGTAATCTTGACTCGATGCAATGGTGTCGAGGACGTCGGCCGAGGGTACTGCGAGATCTGTGGGGAGAGCTGCGGTTGCTACACTTGCCGAACCGAGCGAAAGTGTGAGGGCTCACGTGGCTGAACATGCAAGTCCAAAGTCTAATTATCCCCGGGCATGCACGGCGGGAGAATATCACACATTACACTTCCTCATCCGATGCTTCCAAAGCAACGACATCGGGCAGCTCCCTCACATCGACCGTTTGCCGGGTGTCCAGATCCAGAATCCTCAGAACACCCAGGTCCAGTACTCCTGTCTTCAGGACCCGAAACCTCAAATGGGCCTCGAAGCAAGCGCCGGTGGGTAAGGGACCAATTCGAACATCGGCGTTGAGGTCGTGGACATCGGGTGGCTTCGTTCTCTCCAAAAGCGGTGCATTGAAGATGTTGGCTATCAAATCGGCATCGATGGTAGTTGCTTGAGACATGGTCGCTGTTCGAGATTTCCGAGGCCGAAGCATCATCAGTCCGAATCTGCGTGTTCGACCGGAGCGGTTGTTACAATGCACATTCAACTTCAGCTCCTCGTTTCTGTGTGTGGTTGCTGCAGCCGAGAAGCTGAATGTAATCCCAGATGCCCCTCCCTCGCTCGCCTTCGGAAACGTATCCATCGTTGCTACACTGGGATTTGACTGCGTTGAGAGCCCTCGATGATGTCCAGACATAGTGCTGAGAGGCCGAGACCAACGATACACCGGCTTTGGCAGTGTTTGTGAGAGGTCCACTTGTGCCTGCCAGTTGATGCTGAACTTGATGTTAGATCCCTGATCGAGAGTGGCCTCTGCGGATATTGCAATGGAAACTAGAGTTGCTGCAGGAGCTGCTGATGGCTTCTCGCTCTCTAACGCGGCAAGTTTGTACAATATTATCGTTTCGTCCCCGCCGCGGGTGTCGAGAGGTAAGGCAACGTTCGTCAAATGTTCGATCTTGGTGTGAGGCACGTCAAGGTCTACCGCGGTGATGGTAACTGTTCCGGCAATGATATGAGAAGTTTCTAGGTGAAGGCTGGCAATCATAGCGTCCGGCAAAGCAGAATATCTGATCTTGCTGAAAAGTGCCGGAACTGCAGGAAAGGCTCGCTTGGAAGCGCCTCTAATGGGTTTGACAGCATCTTTCAGATGCGTTGCTTTGGGCGCAACTTTTGTGATCCTTGATTCAGCCAGTGATACTTTGGGCCCATGCAGGGCCGGGTCGAATTGAAGAGGTTCCAGCACATTGGAAGGGAGCGGTTCGAAGCTTTTGAGGTATTCCTTCTGGCCAACTGAATTCGTCCCCTTCCCTCCACTGCTGGTGGTGACATTGGCCGTAAAGTAGATCGCTGGACGCTGGAGCCGGGCTCTAGGCCGAGAGAGATGAAGTGTCGGTTTCCATGTTACGTAGGTTCTGCCTTCGGTGGCCACGAGATCCGTGCAACTGCTTCCAGGGAATGACTTCGAGCCCAGGTCATGTTTCCCTTGGGCTGAAGCAGCATTTCCACTGCCTTGAGGTACAGCATCCGTAGCATGAGCGCCTAGGACCAATTCGATATCCGGGAGAATGTCGCGTACTTCGTATTCGCTGGCCGAGGTCTTGAGCACCACGAGCAGGCTTGCTTGTTCATCTACGCGTCTGAGTCTGAGTAAGCTGGAGTCTGCGGTGCAGATTCTGAAACTGTACCGAAGAAGAGGTTTCGTCGTGCAGGTGCTCGCGAGACCTCGTCAGGGGATCCATCGCGAATGAGCGCTCCGGCGTCAAGGTCTGAGGATTTGGGCAGATGGACGTCGAGGAATGCCGATTGTGAAAGCGCCTCGAAGCGCGTCTTGATGTCCATTGCAGACATGTGCGCATTTAGTGCCACGTCAGGGGCGATGGGTGTTGGTTAAGAGCATGTGAAGGCGTCGGCAAGGAAGCCCTGCGTCAGTGTCTCGCGGGCTCTCGCCCCACCACTTCCAACTTGATGGCCAAACAAAACTTAGATCTTGACAACCACTTTCCAACATCTTACCAACACAGTCACGACCTATCTGCTGCATAGACCTGCCATCCGCGACTCACACCACGTAACCGCAACACAACATGGGTGCGAAAGTCCCGCGCAACTTTCGCCTGCTCGAAGAGCTCGAGAAGGGCGAGAAAGGCCTAGGAGCAGGTAAGGCTGAACAAACACCAACGATGCCCATCCACTAAGACTGACTCAATCACAGAGGCATGCTCCTACGGTCTCGACGATGGCGACGATATTACCATGACCAACTGGAACGGCACCATCCTCGGGCCACCTCACGTGCGTACCTTATATCTGACGAGCGATATGACGAAAGAGAAAGTAAACTGAAGAGATGGTATACAGAGCGTCCATGAGAACCGCATCTACTCCCTCCAGATTGTCTGCGGACCGAATTACCCAGAGTCGCCGCCCGAGGTGACGTTCATCAGCAAGGTCAATCTGCCTTGCGTGGATCAGCGGACTGGAAAGGTAGGATGCATGAGATAGCATATGGGAACATGGATGACTGAATCGACGTTTCCAGGTGGACCTCACGAAGCTCCCGAGCATCAGCGTGTGGAAGCGAGACTTCACCATGGAGACGGTCCTCATCGAGATACGGCGATACATGGCAGCGCCGGCCAACAAGAAGCTCCCACAACCACCAGAGGGCACCAACTTCTAGACGACACATAACATGCAGCTGAGCTCCGTCTCTTACGACTTTACTACAGCATTCGTGGCACTTTGATTTTACAGCATAGCCAAGGCGAGGCGTTTCAGGCGTTTAGAATGATGATGAGTCACTCGATAGCAAGAAAGCAATGGACATGAATGAGCTCGGACAACGATAACTGTGTCCAAGTCTTGTTGTAGCATTTCAACGTCTATGTCTAAGCAGCTGCAGGAGTCGCAGCAGCATTGCTATCAAAGGGTATATCCGCCCCACGCACGTCTAATGTAGATAATCTACGTCGCGCTATACACAAGAGCCATAGCCTTTGCGTTCCTGGGCTCAATGAACAAAGCTTCCGCCTCGACGAGCCTGGTCCCATTTCCATCTTCATCCCCCAGCAGCTCAATCCACCCCTTCACCCAAGCCTTGCGGCCTTCCACTTTGGTCGTCTCAGCTTTAAGGACAACATAGCTGTTCTCAGGACACGGCACGCGGTAGTCAATCTTCAAGCTCGCAGTAACACCGACCTTGTTCGGCAGAGCTGGGAAACAAGCACGCGCCAGCCCTTCATCCAGCATCGTCGCCAGGAGACCTCCGTGCACAATCCCCGGGTGTCCACAAAGCGCGGGACCTAAGAACGAGAACTGCACCAGAGTCGGCAGCTCCACATCCTTCTCGCTGAACGTAAGAGGCGGCACTTCGATCTTGTTCTCCCCCAACAACGTACCCCCCGTCAAATTATGTGGCCGCATCGCAGGCGGGATCTTCAAATGCGGTCGGCTCTCCACCATGTTCTCCTGCGTGCGAAGCTTCTGCGCGAGGGGATGGTTTCGAATGTGTTCGTCGATCTCGACGGATGTTGGGGTGGATGGGACGAAGAGATCTAGAGTTTCGGCGTCGGTCGGGGGGTTGATGAAGCCATTGACGGCTTCGACGGCGGGAGAGGCGGCCATGAAGAAGCCTGTTGTGAAGAAGACGACGACCAGGGATGAGGTAAAGAGGATTGAACGTATTCGGGATGGAGGTTTGGGATCGGAGGTGGTGGAGGAGTTGGTGGTATCCTTGGCAGCAGTATCACTCGACCCCGAAGCTGACGAAGTGGACTCAGAGGACGCAGCCGACGACTGGAATCTCCGCTGCTTTAAATACACCCGTGGTATAGAAATTCCAGTGTACTTGTGAGACCTCGCCGCAAGAGGAGGACTAGGAGGAGTTCCGCCGCGTGCTGATATCGTCGCCAGAGACCTCGTCACGCCAACCCCAAAAGCCTCCGAGATTACTGCGGTCCTCAACGCAGGCGGCGACGCGAGCAGCTTTGCGAAGACGAGCTTGGTAGCCTTGTTGGTCGTGTGCATTGTCTGCGGTTTTTCGGCGATGGTACGAGAATATCGGCCGTACGTAGAGGCGGCGACTGGCGCTACTCGTTGCGCGTTCGGCGAGCGTGGGTGGAAAGAAACTTTTGGTGAATGCCGGGTCGGTGGTTCTGCCGATTTCGTAGGGCAATGCCGAGGTGGTTTTAGGTGAGAACGGGAACGGGAAAGGGGGAGCAAAAATATCCGATGTTGGCACGTGCGCTAAGCTTTCATTCACTTCACCTCTTGCGCTAAGAAGCATCTGCTGCGCTTGTGCTATGCTGTCCTGAAACGGCCTTCTTGTGAGGCTCACTCCACTCCAATCTTCATCTCCAAACTCGCGATCATCCCCAGAACTCTCTGCTCGACACACTGCCTCTCCAACCGCGAGATGGCTTGATCGCCTGAGATTTGCGTGGCATCTCAGCGGAAAACACGTCGAAACCGGTCACCCAGGCCAGAGCGCTGCCGGCCGCCCAATGGATTATCTCTGAGCGCTTGGCGCCTCTGCTCTGGCGCTGCCCGCCGCATTTGGCACCGCGGGTTATATTGCCTCTCCAGTTCTGCGATTTCGCCCCCGATCTCCGTCAAACTGGTCTCTACCATGCTGCCGTGCTCGCTGCTCTGCTCGTTGCTGCTGCTCTGGATGCGAGGATTCTGGTCAGTTTTAACCGCCGATCCCCCATCAGAGCCGGCGCCGTCGTGAAGAAGCGTATAGCCAAAATCTGCCGTCAGGGGCTCGGTGGATGGAGTAGAAGCTGCTCGGTCGGTCGTGTGGTTGGTCTGGTCTTCTCCTTCGACTTGCGACTCCTCGTCGACCTCTTCAATCGGGGAAAGCGAGAATGCGGGCCTCTCTATTGGTGGTGATGGCGAGGGCGAAATGGTGTAGAGTGAGCTTGCAGGTGATTCTTCTGGACTGTCTGGTTCTGGTGAGACCATAGCCGTGAGTGTGAGTGTACTGCTTGATCGAGGAAGGCCGGCTCTCGTCGGTCTACAAGCGGTGATCAGTTGAGGTCCATGAAAAGGGGTTGACCCGAGGGGGGTCGATATTTGGTGTTGCGCTGGGAAGAATTGCAAACCTTTGAGTACTGTTCTCGACCTCGTTACGAAGCTTGTATGAGCCACGGGATTTGCGTAACTTGTTCAGAGTCTTGCTGAGACCAGCTGACGGACTCTCTCCTCCCGCAGGCGTCGTAGTAGGATATGCTGCCTCATGCTGGGCGCGAGGAGGGGTGACCATATCGAATCGAATCTTGTCGGCGCGGTTGCGAAATGGGAAACGCATGATGTGGTACGATGTCGGCAGCAGTAGTGGCGAAAAGATGAAGGCTGTGACAGGTTGCCGGAGGGCGATGTTGAGTTGTATACTTGCTCCAGAAGTGGCCGAAGGTGAAGGCTGTGAAAGGCTATCGGAGGATGGTGAAGTTGAGTTGAGTATACGTGCTCACATAGGTGTATGACTTGTCTGCAGAGTTGGAAGCCGTCGACCCAGCAACTAAATAGCTTCTGGTGCTGCGTTTGCCAGCAAACGCTGACCGGCGCACGGAATAGGAAGGAACAACAACTCAAAGAGAATCTTTTCATACCTGGCCTACGCGATTCTGGCATCTACTACCAGATCGGTGCCATCATCATGCGCCTTCTACGCCTCATCTGCGAGCGAGCATTGCTCATTCCGTTCGTTCTTCTCCATGAATGCCGTAATTTCCCTGTCTCCCCTCGCTATGCATCTCAACTCTTCTCATTCACCTTCTTGTAAAACGCCTTTGACGCCTTCAGACTCCTGATGATCATATGTCACATTCATCTCCTCCAATACCATAGTCAGTACTGTCTCATTCAAGCAGAAGATCCGTCGGCACCCGAACTTGGTGGTGCAGTGCTGGCCGTCGAGGCAGCAGAGCCAGCAGCTGTTGGAGTCGATGCCGTGGCGGAAGCTTGGGCACTCTCGTTCTCCTTGGACTGAGGAAGGTCGCCCTTGCGGATCCACAAGTCGATGAGTGGTTGCATGGGCTCGGTGTCTCGATCGGAGAGCAGTCCGAAGATTCTGCCGACGTTGACGAAGTGCACGAAGCACGTGTTCAGCTCGCGGTGAGCACCCAAGTTCCAGAAGTCGAGCCAATGGGACCAGTAGAGGTGAGCGTAGCAGCGGAACATCTGCTTGTACATGTTCTTGATCTCAGACTCGAATCGCTGAGGAAAGCCAGACGTCTTGCCCAGCCAATGGTTGGGATCGCTGGAGACTTGCTGCGGGTTGGGCAAAGTCGGTGGGGTCTGGAAGGTGAGGGTTGGGAAGAGGGTGTCGTCGAAGATCTTGCCAGCGACCCATGTCTGGATGTGCTTGACGTACGTGGGGGCTGGGAGATTGATGGGGTTGCGGTTGGTGTCCATCCAAGAATACGTGGTGCTGTGGTGAATGTGGTTAGCTTTAAACTGTCAATCGTGACGCTCATGGTACTTACGAGCCGGCAGACATGGCTGGACAAGTCTTCTCATTGCAGATGGGGAGCCCAGTGCTCCGGTCTGCCTCTTGGACGATCTTCAGCATGCCACTGAGGTTGCGGTTTTGCTCGACGACTGTTCAAATGTCAGCTGGCTGAACAAGTAGGACATGGTGACTGATCGCACTTTGGTGAGACATCCACTCGCCCTCTTCAACGAGGTGTGGTTTGGCGGCCAAAGTCATGAAGTTTCCCTTGACAATGTAGCCCGCGTACTCCTCACGGAAGAAGAATGGTGGCTTCCTCGTGCCTTGGTTGCTCTGATGAGCTTGCTCGTTGACCTGCATGGTGCTCGCGGATATCGATGGGGATGCTGGCGCACCCGGTGGGAGGTTTGGTGGAGCGAGCGAAGAAGGACTGTACGCCGATGGAGAGGAGTTGCCAGCGCGACTTGGTGGCTGGTTTGGGCTGGATCGTTGCTGGCTTGGTCCACGACCGAAGTTGCGCCTGGCGTTCAGCATGTTAGCTATACTGTAATTGTTATGGCTTGGCAGCTGGCCACGTCGAATGGGCCACTGGGTGTGCCATGGGTATTCGAAGGGAATCTCCACGGGCGGCCGAGGCGACGGCGGCAACGGAATGTTAGCTGGGTCCATGGTAGGCGGTGGATCCATGGGGATGATCTTGGTTCTTGATGTCCACGGCCTCCAGTAGATGAAGATTGTTGCCGGCTATCAGCGCAAGGTGGTGGCGCATCGCCATTCTTATGCGCTGGGCGGACTCGAACCTCACATGGCGCCAGGGCTATTGGCCATATTGTCCATCATTCACTCGAAAAGTGAAGTAGGCCTTGGCGTTTCACATCTGGCGCCAGGCAGCCACACCATTCAATGGCGTTGAGGTGAGGTTGTAGCACGCCTCTGTGAAGTTGTAAGACTGTCCCATGAAGGTAGACAGTCGTACCAGCAGATGCTGAGCGCCAAAGGGAAGAAACGGCCGAATCCGCGCGCACAAAGCGTATTGGAACCCAAGAGCCATCATACTGACCCGGATGTGGAGGTTGAAGTGACAGTGTAGAAGAGCATGCTGCTCCTCATGGAAGCGGATCCCACCATTGCTGAATGTAGAATGACCGGACTGGTGGCGAAAGACAAATTCATGTCCGACACTTACGATCCCAAACCCCAGGCCACCGCAGGATACGGAATAAGGAAGATGTCGTTACTAGAAGTCCTATCCTCAAAGCCAATGCCTCTCGTCCAGTCCTCGGGAAAGGCCGATCCAGCCAAGGGTCCGCAAGTGAAGTGGATACAGTACCTTTCTTGTTCCATTGCCAGAGTGGTTCGCCAATGCTGCCGTCTGCTGTTCTTCTGCTGCTGCTGCTGCCGCCGCCGCGCGGTATGTAATCGTTGGGAGTAGGTGTAGTGGCGGGAAAGGCGGAGACGCTCCTCATGCATCCCCAAGCTTCGTCCAACTTTGACCTCACCGACAATGTAGGGAAAGTCTATTCACTTACAAGTTGTTCATCCAGGATGACATGTTTCCGGGCGAATGGTGGGCGTGCTGACGTCCTTCTCAACGGGTGAGGGTGGTTGTCGGTCGGGATGAGGTTGAAACAGGAGGCCAACAGAGATCGAGAAGGCACGTCTTGAGTTTAAGGAGACAACGGGAGACCTGCAGGCGAATGGAAGGCCCGCACCGCCACCCCGCGCCACAAGTGGCTTGCCGCACGCGTTTCACCTCGTCCTGCAAGCTTCAATGTTGCGATCAGATGCTACCTACATACAAGTACTCCATTGTCCACTCGCCTCGCCTTGTAACTTCGCCCTCGAATCCCCACCACACCCTCCGAATCCGGTCAACATACTCGACACACCGCGACTCGTGCGCCGACCAAAGCACCACCACCGCCATCACCAATTTCGACCCTCAAGCGACCTGCGACAAAGGGCAGAATGTCTAGCGAGCAGCCCGGCTCGCCTTTAGACGACCAGGTTCCAGAGGATGGGGCTACACCAGGAGTTCCTTCAGGCGACAATGCCGTGAACGGCGATGTAGCCAGCGACGATGAAGACGACGTGCAAGGCGGATCAAGACGACGACGAGGAGCCGCCGTTGATGATCAGGAAGAAGAGGCAGACGGTGATGATCTGTTCGGCGACGAGGAAGAAGATGGCACTGAAGAGAAAGAGAAGCCCAAGTAGGTTTTGGGGAGACCTGTCGCAATCCTTCATTGCTAACAATCTGATGCAGCCGACAATTAGATGACGCAGAACTCGACTCGGGCGATGATGAAGGCCGAACAGACCGTGTGGCCGAGGAGGACGCTGTCCAATTTGAGGAGCAGGAAATGCTTACCATGGACATGCAAATCCCGCGGCAACCAGTCCCAGAACCCAGTGATGGAGAGGTACGACCGGACAGCACGTTGCATTTGGGCTGTTATGCTAACAGTCTGTAGATGTACATCCTCAAAGTACCACAATTCATGTCTATAGAGCCCCAGGCCTGGCAGACAACGACCTTCCAGCCACCGACCACCGAACACCACTCGAAGAAACCCCCATCCTCCACCTTCTCTGCCTACAACACCGCTCTCTCCACCGTCCGCTGGCGACATTCTCCCTCCGATCCTTCAGAACTCCAGTCGAACGCGCGGATCAACAGGTGGTCAGACGGATCGCTCACCCTTCAACTGGCCTCTGATCCAAACACGCAGTACGAGATTGATGGTAACGCATTGGCTCCGCCTCAGCGAAATCCCATCAAGCCAACTCCTATCAGCGTAAAAGTAGGCGCTGGCAAGGGTGGGCGTCAAGGGGCAGTTGACGGCCAGTATGATTACAAAAAGGATGCGTTCACATACCTCATTGTACCGGTGCAGGAGGCTGAAGCGCTGCGGGTGACCCACAAAGTCACAGCGGGTCTGCAAGTCAGACAGACCGAATCGGGCGAAGACGATGCTATCGAGCAACTCCAGGCCGCACTTGCTATGGCGGCCAATGCAACCAAGGTTGGAGGAGCAACGGGCACACTTGAGGCAACTGAGTTCGATCCTGAACTGCAGAGGAAGAACGCAGAGGAAGCAGAGCGACAGCAGATGCGAGCTCGAAAGAAGGCAGAGAGTGCCCAGGAAAGGGAGCGGCTCAAGACAGACCGCGTCCTCGGCCGCTCAGGTTTGTCATCTGGTCGCTATGGCGGACTCAATGTTGGAATGCTGGAGGATGACGAGATGGATGAGGGACGAGGAAGAGCATCAGCCGGCAAACCTCGTGCAAAGGCTCGACGTCGGCGTAACAGCGAGTACAGCGAGGATGAGGATATGGGTCGGAAGCGGTTCACTCGAGAAGACAGCTACGACGAGGAAGACGAGTTCATTGCGGGCAGTGATGAGGAGGAGATTGTGGAGGATGACGACGATCCAGACGATGGCATTGTGGAGTCGCCGAGACAGAAGAGTCCAAAGAGAGACCGGCCACGGCCTACAGAGGGAGCAGATGAGGACGAAGATGCCGATGGCGAGCCAGACGATGATGTGCCACAGGCGCGGACGAAGAGACGGCGGATCGTCGATGATGAAGATGAAGACGAAGACGAGTAGCTGAATGTCTGTGTTTGAATGTGTGATTGTACTTCTACGACCTTTAGCGAGGCGCTCAGGCTTGCAAGAGAAAATTCAGAATGGCTTGCGTGCGTGACAATCCTCATGAAACCCTGCCACAACTGCGTGCCATACTCTATCCAACATTTCGATAATCTGATCGTAAAGTCCGACTCGTGTACCTCACATGCTCACGTCCTCGCTAGCCCATGCCCAATGGCCTGGAGGACTGGAGGACTCGTACCCAGCTCATCGAGTGAGTGGCCCTCGACTCCAGCATCGAGGTCACCAAGCACAAGAGCGGAGCAGACACATGTTCCTCGACGCACAAGACTGAAGCTGGAACAGAAAAACTTGAGAAAATATGTAGCGGCCATCCCACAACTCCGATCCAATGTAAAAAACAAGGATTCCACGCAGTTGGTAGGAAAGACGGACGCACGAAAAACCCATTCCTTCTACGAGGCCGGGAACGGAAGGAGATCCATACAAAAGTTTGAATAGCCCTCAGCAAGTCGCCGTAGCGAAGCCTCGATGGTGACATTAGTCACTCTACTGATGGGGGAGAAAGGAAAGAGAGATTTCAGCGTCGTGCTGGCTAAGTTTTGTAGAGGTGTGGGGCGCTTGGGCCAGCTCTTCGCTTGCGCGGCCAATGGGAGATGGGGTGGGTTTGCGACGACACTTCGTCTTTCTTTGAGGACTGGTGTCTTCTGGAGGGATGGGTCGTTGGGAAATATTACTGCGCGTAAGGGGATACCGAACACTGTGACTGCGGTCGACACGCTATTCGTCTTCCATCGTAACATGACGACTAGCGTGTCTTCACACGCTCCGTTGTCGTGCGAGTCCGACTCCAAGTCGCCAAGCACGGCTCACGACAATTCCAAGGATACCGAATTCGGCTCACAGACCTCCATCGCGACAATGAATACGACGCCGAAAAAGCTGAGATTGGATACGATGCTTTCGATTTCTAAGCCCGACGTTCTTCCCCGCGAGATTCCTGCCCAAGACGGTACGCATAGGCTATCTGCGTTCCTCGCAGGGGAATAACCATAGTCCGGGTCGTCATATCGGTCGTCATACCGGTCGTCAGTGGCGACGTTTGTGTCTTTCATGGGCATCATGTTGCAGCAAAGGCAAGACTATTACTCGGAGCGGGCAAGATGTATTTGGGCCATTTACTATTAAGGTTGGCGATGTTACTCTCCTTAAAATCTCTGGTCGTTCTACGTTGTCGTGTCATAGCCTACCGTGACCAAGCTTCTTTCCTATTCCAACGATGCCTCTCTCAACGACTTCGAAGCCGGCCTCGCGAGCCAGCGAGGACGTTGAACGCAATCCGTCCTCCCATCTCAGTGCCCACGATGATGAGTCCGAGACTGCGAGGATTGAACGCCTTGGACGACAGCGGCCTGAGAAGCTGGGCTCGATGTGGAAGGAGGTCGGCTTCGTCTTCTCCATCACGGTCTCGCAACTCTTGAGCGAGTACTTCATATCGGGCTTCACGCTTCTGCTGCCAACAGTATCAGAGGCACTAAACATCCCTTCGGCATCCACCACTTGGCCGGCCAGTGCCTTCTCGCTCGTCGTCTCATCCTTCCTGATACCGTTCGGGCGGTTGGCTGGTACGTACGGAGTGTTGAAAGTCAAACCGACAATGTTTCGCTAACTCGTGCAGACATCTATGGCGGCTTTCCAGTCTACATCGCTGGCTGCGTTTGGTACTGCGCCTGGTCGATCATCGCTGGCTTCGCTCAGAACGAGCTGATGTTGGACATGTGCCGTGCTCTGCAAGGCCTTGGTCCTGCAGCTTACCTTCCAGCCGGTCTTCAGCTACTAGGCAGTACATATCGACCAGGTCCACGCAAGAACATCGTCTTCTCGATCTACGGTGCCATGGCTCCTTTTGGATTCGTGAGTTCTCAACCCACATTCCCCCTTAACCTGACTAACAGTTACACCACAGTTCATCGGTCTCTTCTTCGCTGGCGTATCAAGCCAATTCACAACCTGGAGATGGTACTTCTGGATCGGCGCCATCCTCATCGCTCTTACCACCGGCATCGCCTTCTTCGCCATCCCATCCGACACAGACAATGTGAAGAACAACGGAGTCAAGATGGATTGGTACGGGAGTATCACAATCGTCAGCGGTTTGATCCTTGTGGTCTTTGCCATTACCGACTCCGCTCATGCCCCGAATGGCTGGGCTACGTGGTATATCCTCTTGACTTTCCTGGGCGGTTTGGCTATACTTGGAGTTGCATTCTGGGTGGAGGGATGGGTAAGCATGCAGCTGAACGCATTCTCAAGGTCGATTGTCTCTAACATGGTCATAGGTCGCTGAACAGCCTTTGCTGCCATTCTCAGTCTTCAAGATCAAGTTTGTGCGTCCGTTCATACTCGGTCTGCTTTTTGCATACGGCACGCTAGGGATCTACTTGCTATATGCAAGCTTCTAGTAAGTTAACCCAATTCCTCCAACGATCATCGTTAGCAGAGACTCACAATCCCTCAGCTGCATACGAATCCTCAAGACAACCCCCATGCAACTCGTAGCCTGGTACGTCCCCATGGCCCTCATCGGCATCCTCCTCGCAATCTTCGGCGGCGCCTTCCTCCACGTCCTGTCCCCACGCATCCTGATGTTCGTAACCGGAGTCGCCATCATCATCGAGTCTGTCCTCTTCGCCCTCGCTCCCGCCGATGCCAACTACTGGAGCTGGATCTTCGTCCCCATGATTATGTCCACGGTCGCCATCGACATCATCTTCAACGTGGCCAACATCTTCTTTTCCTCCACTTTGCCGTCTCGTCAACAAGGATTCGCCGGTGCGCTGAGCAATGTCCTGCTCCAGCTGGGCATTGCACTCTTGCTTGGATTCGCGGAGATCATCGCTTCGGAGACAGCCTATCAAGGAGAACGACAGAGCTATCAGAATGTCTTTTGGTTCAACTTGGCTTGTGGCGCTACTGCTCTGGTCATATTTATGGCATTTGTACGCATTGGAAGGGCCAAGGCGGATCTCACAGCCGATGAAAAGGAAGCGCAGCGCCAACGAGAGGAGAACCCAGAAAGTACATGATATCTCTCAAAAGACCTCACGACAAAACCGAAAAGACTGCCAGACAAGGCCACTGAGCACAAGGACTTTCAATACAACTACAAAAACGCTCTCAAGACAACAAACCTCACCCTCAACCACCAGACAACTCCCACCCCATCAAAGATCCTTCGTCCTCTCCTCCGCCTCCCGCAACCACCGATCCACCAGCTCCCGATTCCTCACCCTCAGTCCCACCTTAAACGGCTTCGGATCCATCGTCAACCCATTCGGCAACTTATTACACCCCATACAATCCAGAATCGGCTCATCCCGCTTCTGCCTCGGCGGCACAATCTCAAACGCCGTGATCAATCGCAGGAACGCCGTGTACAGTTCGCGGTTCGCGAGGTGCGAGCCGATGCACATGCGCGACCCGGCGCCGTAGCCGTAGTGCGGTGTTCCCCGTGTCGCGGAGGCGTCGTCGAGGGTTTTGTCCGTGAGGTATCTGTCCGGGGAGAATTCGAAGGGGGATTTGAAGTGCGAGGTGTCGTAGTGCGCGCCGTAGGCGTTCATGTAGAAGGATGTGCCGGCGGGGATGGTCTAGAAAGGGGGAAGTCAGTGTCAGCTTTGGTCATAGGGGGGTTGGAATGTGATTGTGGTGGAACTCACCGCATCGCCCCATTTGATATCCTTGATATTCTTCCGTGGCAGACAAATGGGAATCACAGACCAGTACCGCAACGTCTCCTTGACCAGCGCCGTGATATACTCGCACTTCTCCTCATGCAAGCAGCGTTCCCAGGAATCATTCTCCGGGTAAATCTTGTTGATCTCCTCCAGCGCCCGCGCCTGGATCTCCTGTCCGTGCGGCGAGGAGAGATACGCCACCGTCATGATGAGATTTCCGGGCACGGTATCGAGACCCGCCGAAACCATCGTCAATCCAATCGACATGACCTCCGCGTCGTTGAGCTTCGCCTCGGGATCCTTGAGCACGTTCCCGCTGATACAGGGCTTGTCGGTTCCGTTCGCGATGCGTTCTTTGAGCATGGAGAGGAGACGGTTCATGTACGCTCCGCGGCGTTTCTTGTACTCCAGAGGTTTGTCGTTGTTGCCGGGCCAGAGACGCATTAGCGGGATGTAGTCTGCCCAGTTGGTGGCGGTCGAGCGGAAGTTTGAGATTTCGCGCTCGACGTGCACGATTTCTTGCAGCATCGAGTCGTCGACGTTACCTTCGATTTTGATGCCGTAGTTGAGGGTGAGGGAGGTGGAGAGGGCGTAGCGTTGGAAGTACCTACAACATATCAACATCAGTATTACGTTTCCTCTGCAACAACGATCAAGCTAGAGGACTGGACAAAGTTGACTTACGGATTCGGATCAATATCCACATCCCCATACTTACTCTTCTCCAACATCTCCTTGATCGACTTCTTCGACTCATAATCAATAATCGGCATATAACTCTGCACCGCGGGACGATTCAGGGCCGTCGCCGCGGCCTTTCGCCGTGCCTTGCAGCTCTCATCCCAAGGACTCGTACCAATGGTGAACCCCTCGCTCGAACTAACCACCGTATGAAACGTATGCAACGTCGGCCTCGAAATCAGCGCGGACTGGTTCGTGATCCAGAGGTTCTTGACGCTCTCAAAGGTATTCGCGAAGACGATCCGGCGGTTGCCCAGACGGACTTGGAAGACGGGGCCGTGCTTTTGGGCGAGCTTTTGGGCGTTGATGGCGTGGTTGTCGCCGAGTTGGAAGAGGTTGCCGAAGATGGGGATGCCGGGGACTTCGGGGAGGTTTTTGATTTTGGGGACGTCGGTTTTGTCGATGATTTTGAGGGCGGTGAAGAGGACTGCTATGAGGAAGAAGGGGAGGATTTGAGGCTGGAAAAGGAACGCGGTGATGCTTTGGGGTTCTGCTGATTGTGCCATTGCGGCAGTCTTGCTGAGGGGGCGATGCCTGGATGGGAGAGTGTGTGCAAGGAGACGGGTAGGAAGAGCGTGTCCAACGGTTATATAGAGGAGAGAACAATGCGTAAGAGAACAAAGGTGATGTCCCTCTGTCCGAGTGAACGCCGTGACAATGAGCTACCTCCAAGCCAAAGGTGCTCTTCCCGGCCACTGCCCTGTAGCTTTCGTCATGGTAATGGTTCGTAACCGGGCTACAACGATTGGCTCCTGGGCGTGAAAGAGTCAGACGGAAAATCACCTCGTCCAAGCACCCACAATGCGGGGTCTGCCTTGCATGTCTCCCCCACATTGATGGAGTCGATACCCAGTGACTACGGAATTCCCGCCATGTGACGACTGCCAGATTGAGAAACTGACGTTGAGCTAGAACCGTTCAGGCTAGCCTGATGGCGGAACCGAAGCGAAGGGCGGAATTGAGAAGCACTTCACGTGATATCAGAATCCTTCGGATCGCAATTCGGACCACGTTGAGTTGTTGCTATCGGTGAAGCGGTACAAGAACGGACGAAGAACGTGCGTTTCATCGGATGAGAGATCACCGAGCTCCAAGAGTATTCGATCAACTTTTCGGCTTCAATACATGCTACGGCAGTGATCGGCTCAGAACTTCAACTGGAGCGCGGGTTCAATGCGTCCTACGCAATTTCCAAAGCCAACGAGAGCACCGTCTTCCTTTCCGCACACGCCTGACAGTGTGACAATGTCGCCATCCTCAAGGAACTTGCGCTTCTCTCCACCTTCAAGCTCAATTTCCGTCTTGCCGTTCTCCGTCTGCTCCAGCAAGGCCCCCTTTTCGGCTTTGGTCTTGCCACTGATAGTTCCGGACCCCAAAAGATCCCCCACGTTGAATGGACACCCTCCGATGGTGTGATGCGCAAGCATCTGGGGGAATGAGAAGAGCAGCTCAGTTGCTGACGTACGTGTCAGCGTCGTCGTCTTACCCGATGGTATAGTCAGCGAGAATGTAAGGTCAATCGCGTAGTGTGACTTGCGATCCTTCTCGTTGAGGTAAGGTAGCAGTACGGTGTCGTTTTCAAGTCCGGTAGTCGCGAACGGCTCAAGGGCATCGATCAGGACAACCCATGGTGAGATCGTGGTGCCGAAATTCTTGCTGTTGAACGGTCCAAGTGGCACATACTCCCAGGCTTGAATGTCGCGAGCAGACCAATCGTTCATGAGAACAACCCCAAACAGATGCTCTGGGGCGTCATGGATATTGACCGGCTCGCCAAGGGCTGAATGTTTGCACACGAAGCACCCTAGCTCGAGCTCGATATCAAGCTTCTTGCAGGGGCTCAGAATAGGTTCCTTCTTCTCGGCGGCTGGACTTGCCAGGATCTGTCCGGTTGGTCTTCGAATTGGAGTGTTCGAGACCACGACAGAACTTGCGCGGCCGTGGTAGCCGACTGGAAGATGTTTGTAGTTGGGCTGAAGAGCATTCTGAGGTCCACGAAAGAGGACTCCCACGTTGTATGCATGGTTTAGGCCGGCATAGAAATCCTAACATCAGTGAGTAAGCAGAGGTCGGATTCGAAGCGAGAGCGAAAGTTCCACTTACTGTGTAGTCGCCAATTTGCATGGGGAGATGCAGCTTGCATTGCTCTAGCGGTACCAATGCTGCTTTCTGTAGCTGGTCATCTTGCTGGAGCACGTCCGGGAAGGGGCCATTTTCCAGAAACACACTTTGCAAGTATTCGCGAACCACTCGGTGAACTGGACGTCCGAGAGCCGCGAAAGCATTCAGAGTTGGTTGGGAGAAGACTGCTTGATGAGGTTGGACAATAGACAGCTTGGAGAAGCCATTGCCATGGGCGAAGGCATGCAGATCCAACGCATAACTTCCGATTGCCACAGCAGGACGAGGCTGTGCGGCATTGGTAGTCGAGATGATACCAAATGGGATGTTGTGGATGGAGAAATGGCTCTTCGGATCGATCTTGAGCCAGCTTTTGAGTGGCGGCATGTTGGAAGATTCGAAGGAAGATGGTACAGAAGTCAAGGCGGTCGGTGCTCGGTCACTTTCACGTGAAGGGAATGGCAAGTGAATGTATCCGGAGCGAGGAGCACCATCATGCGATGAGCTTTGTAGCCTTCGATGTGGTGTACCAGGTACAGCATGGCAGGCAAGGCCCATCGGCACAGGAGACGTTGGGGAGAGCGGAACGACGCCGCGCTCTCCAGCCTTGTCTTTCCGTCGGCCGTCGGATACCAACGGCCTACGAGGGGAAGCTGGCACACTGCATGTGCGTTCCGTTGCTCAGTGTCGAAGCTCTCCAGTCGTGCGGAATTGCCTCTGCTCCATCTCACGGGGACAATGGCATGACGCGCTCATAAGCCTTTGTAGGCCACCGCTCTCACCGTACAGTATCCTCACCTCTCCTTCAACCCATTCCATTCCTGATCCCCAACCATGCCCGTCACGCCGTTTAACCACCCAGAGAAATACACCTACCAAAACGGCTTCGGCAGCTACCACGAGACCGAAGCCGTCGAAGGCGCCCTTCCCATCGGCGCCAACAACCCCCAGAAGCCTCGCTATGGCCTCTACAACGAGAAGCTCTCCGGCACCGCCTTCACCGCCCCGCGACACGAGAACCAGCAGACATGGCTCTACAGAATCCTCCCCGCGAGCGCACATTCGCCCTTCGAGCCTCGAGAAAGTGCCACATATGATCTGAATCCGGGAGGTCTAAGGGATGCCAAATGGCACCAGATCCCCAATCAGCTTCGCTGGGATCCGTTTGATATGGACGAGACGAAGGATTGGATTCATAGCTTGCATTTGGTTGCTGGTGCAGGAGATCCTTCGATGAAGAGTGGGCTTGGGATCATGATCTATGCGGCTGGCAAGGATATGGACCCCAAGGCGGCGTTTTACAGTGCAGATGGAGACCTTTTGATCGTGCCGCAACACGGGGCATTGGACATCCAGACGGAGCTGGGCAAGATTCTTGTTCGGCCGAATGAGATCTGCATTATCCCACGAGGCATCAGGCATAGGGTCACTCTACCTGAAGGACCTGTGCGAGGGTTCATCCTCGAGCTGTACCAAGGCCATTTCCAACTCCCAGAGCTTGGTCCCATCGGATCGAATGGTCTCGCCAACGCACGAGATTTCCAAGCTCCAGTCGCGTACTTCGAAGAAGACACAGAAAGCGAACACACCCTCTTTGCCAAATTCTCCGGAAACCTCTTCGCAGCTAAGCAGAACCACACCCCCTTCGACGTCGTAGCCTGGCACGGCAACTACTACCCTTACAAATACGACCTCGGCCGCTTCAACACCATCGGCTCCATCTCCTACGACCACCCAGACCCCAGCATCTTCACAGTCCTCACCGCCCAATCCGACCACCCCGGCACCGCCATCGCCGACTTCGTCATCTTCCCCCCGCGCTGGCTCGTCGCAGAAGACACATTCCGACCCCCCTGGTACCACCGCAACACCATGTCCGAGTTCATGGGCCTGATCCACGGCCAGTACGACGCAAAGACCGGCGGCGGGTTCCAACCGGCCGGCGCCTCGCTGCACAACGTCATGAGCGCACACGGCCCGGATGCATCGACGCACGAGAAGGCCAGCAATGCGGATCTCAAGCCGATGAAGGTGGGCGACAACAGCATGGCGTTCATGTTCGAGTCGAGTCTCATGGTCGGCGTGACGGAGTGGGGATTGAAGAAGTGTAATAAGGTGCAGACGGATTATAATGCCGAGTCGTGGGAGCCGCTGAAGCCGCATTTCAAGAGGCCTGCGCCGGCGAAGATTGTGAATGGCAAGGCGAATGGGACGAATGGGTCGCAGGCGGATGCGAGTCAGCAGCCGCATTATACTTGACTTATGATAGTGAATGAATCCGAGAGTTACTTCAAGCGTTAGCATGATGTGGGACTTTACTTGATGAATTGATTCGATGATATCTTTAAGCCTGTAAGCTGTATCCATTCTTCTTCTTCAAGAGTATCCAAAATCTACTCTATCCACCCACCCATCCAACAATCCAGCCAATCTCATGACAACCAACAACACTATGTACAGTGTAGGCCTCTTATCCCTCTCCCTCCCCCCTTTCCATTTCAATCTTCCCCCAATGCATTATAACCCCCAAAACAGACGACCGACCAACTCCATCGTTTTGAATGCGGCCGTTGGAAAACAAGACACCCAAGAAGAAACGCCATGCTGTGGAAGATGCTGCTGCTGCTTGCTCATTTCGACGACACTCATGTTCAATTCCCAGCCCAGCCCAGTTCAGTTCCGTGTCCAACAAATCTCATGTAGAGAGAGAAAAACAAAAGCGGGGAAGAAAGACGTAATCCAAAAAAAAGAGGAGGAAGAAGATGACCGAACTCGTCCGGCGATGAGCTGACGCCGTCAATGCTCAAAAATCCATGGACCAGCGTTCGCGAACTTCACGCTTCGTGTGTTCGTGGATCCATTTCGGAAGCTCAAAGTCAGGGGTATACCAGCTGTCAAACAGTTCCGGCCGTATCGTGACCATGGCGTCCTCGCTATCGTCATGTCGATGGCCTGGGATACGGTGGGCGGCGTCGGTGATGTCTGTTGTGGCTCGGAAGATCTTGCCTCGGACACCCTTGGGGGCGACGTCGTTCCAGACTTTGAGGCGGTCTTCGTCGTAGAGCACGGCGGATCGCCTCTCGTACGGGTCGATGTAGACAGACGATTCGTCACTGCTATGTGTGATGACAGGAGGTCCATTCTCTTTTGGCCGGTCAATGACATAATCAGGCGCAGTTTGGCTGTTAGCAGGTATACTGCTATCCGAAGCAATGGTCGACAACTGCGGACGAGAAGCCGCTCGGTTGGTCAATGGCCTTCGTAAAGGCACAGGAGCAAGTGATGGCCGGCGAATGACAGTATTGGTGGAGTCTTCAGACTCGTTTAGATTCAGAACGGGCGACGGTCGAAGCTGTATATCTTTCTGTGGAATCAGGATAGGGCTTATTGCAAAGTCCCTCTCGCTGGTCGTTGGGCTTCGTTGGCCATGGGGTCCGTTAGACGTCCGGCTGGAACTCTCGCGAGACATAGGAGTCGCCATGTGTGGACGATTGCTGACCTGTCTAGACATGGTCGAGCTGGAGGGGCTCAGACAGCTGCCTCCACTATCGCTCCTACTGCGCGGAGGACGCAGCTTGCCACTCATGACTTCTGCGACGGGAGGGGGCTGCATCATCCACATGGCATCTTCTCGCGAATGAACTTTCGTAAAAGTAGCCGGATGAAGGTCATTGATCGGAGGATTGCGGTACGTTCGATAATCCGAGGAATGGGAATCCTTCGTTCGAGCGCGCTGAGGCCGGGGGAGACTGTTGCCGTTCATGGACCCGTCCAAATTGCTAGTAGATCCCCAAAGTTCCTCATCTTCGCGCTGATATGAGCGAAAGTTCCCGAGGCTACCATTCCTATCCCCATTCGTACTCGAATGCGCCAGATCGACCATGCTCGGTTCCCCGCTGGCATTGCTGCTAGCTCTCCCAGCCTTCAACGCGCGCTGACTGTCCCCAGTATTGGTCTTTCTCTTGCCCCTCGAAGAAAGCGCGGGTCCCAGCGCAATCTCAGTCTGCCAATGGGGGTTCGTCGAAGACGGCGAAGGGTGTCGATACAAGTTCGGGTGTTCCTCCTGCAGCAGTTCCCTCTCCGCGCGAGTTCTCGCAGCCTCCTGCTTCCTCTTCTTCCGATAGCGAGCCTCGGAGCATGGTGCACATGACAGGTAGTAGAATATGGCGGATTGGATGCCGCGATGGATGGCCATGGCCAGTTGTAATTGTAGGGTTGCGGTGTCACGCAGGGTTCGCGAGCGGTATTGACAAGCTCATGGAGGGTTGATGCGGGTCTATATTTGTTGGTCGAAATGCATGCTCGTACATTGGGTGCGGCGCAGTATGGCGGTGGAGTCGTTGTTGTTGTTGGTGGGTCAAGGAGCGGTGGTGGGCGGTGGAGAGAGTAAGTCCTGTCAGATGGAAAGCGCAGGTCGTCGACGCGGGAGTCGTGGCCAGGGCGGTGGTGTTGTTGTTTGTGCTGCGAACCTGCGCAGTGGGAGTGAGGTGTCACCAAGGGCGGGAGGGTGCAAGTTGGCCGTGCAGTCAATCGTAATTCCGAGTGCCGCCTTCAACGTCAGCCCAACGCACGCCTGCAGTCCAGACCAGACGTCTCGTAAGACGTTGGTATGGCAGGAATAGCGAATATGTATGCTGCCCCCAACAACAAACCCCAGACGAGAAGGAGAGGGAGGGCGTTATTCACTCACGCCGTCCACGAGGCCAACCCCCATGCAGTCCACAAGTGTGGATCCCGACCCTCGGGCACTAGCGCATGACATCTCTTGAGCCACAGTGCTTGTTTCTGAGAGGAACGTGCACGATATAGGGACAACCACACGTACTAATCCACAGCGTCACCTGAGTGTACTTGCTGCTCACCGCTCTGTGTCATTCGGTACGGTATGGTCACCAGGACGGCATAGTTGACAGGCAACCTGTACACGTTCTTGATGCTGAAAACTTGGGTGGTCTCTTTCGGCAGGTCGAATGCAGCAAAGCCTCCGGCGCGAAGGACGCCTCTTCTGGAGGTTCTATGGTATGAGCGTGGCCTGATGAGCAGCATCTCCGACCATGTGTACTCTGGTAAGTTATGTCGACAGGATCATCGTACGCCTCTCATGACTATGCTACGCTAGAACGCTTCACACGAATAGGTAGTTCCGGATCCCATTACCCAACGACGATACATCATGAAGCTACGCCTTCAAGCGCTTCTCCTCGCACTTGACGCAGACAGGATCCTTGGACTCGCCGCGTAAGAAGTATCTGCCATCGACGAACTCGCCGTTGCATTCCTGTCACACCGTTAGCAGTTGATCGGATTACCATGACTGACAATTTGAGACTCACCGTGCAAACAAAGCACTCACTATGCCAGTCGGTGCCGAGCGCCTTCACAACCACATCGGTAACAGGCTTCTTGCACTTTCGACACTTTGAGCTGTAGCGATTGGTATGACAGCCCACACACCACGCATAGCCATCTTTCTCCACGAACGGCATCGAACTGTCGAATGGGTCGCCGCACTGTGCACAGAAGAAATGGCCGACATGCCATTCAGCTCCACAGGCCACAATCACTTCACCCTCGATGGGGGTCTTGCAACTCTTGCAGCGAGGACTGAAGAGCTCGTGGAAGTCCAGGTGGCAGTAGAACCTCAACGTCTCGTCACCGTCACCAGCTTGTTGTCTGCCGAACTCCTCATCTGTCATGCCTTCTGGCATTGGAAGCTCAATACCAGCTTCTCTCGCACGAACGCGCGTGAGTCGCTCACTTCGCTGTTTGTCAGGCTCTGGATAGAACGCAACACACTCCAGGTTGGTATTGCATTCGTGACAGACAAAGCATCCTGGATGGAAACGTTCCCCCGCTGCACTCAAAATCCGACCAGCGATTGGTAGCGCGCAGTGAGCACAGAGAGCTCCCGACTGTCTGATAGAGGGTGTGTAGTGCGGCATTGACTTCGTGGGTAAAGGTGCCGTAGCTGCATGATGTGGCAGCGGACGTGTTGACGGCAATGGTGGTTGCGAAGACTGTGTCCGAGCAGGAGGTGCTCTGGTGTCTGGTCCGCTGACGTTGATAGATGGTGCTTCAACGTTGATCGAAGGCGTACTGTTTGATGGATCGTCTGGCAGCACGATTGAAGGCACTGACGGCTCATCCGGCAAGTTGATCTGTGGAATCGATGGTCTTGACGACGATGGTCCACCTGGCAAGTTGATCTGTGGAATTGGCGGCCTCGACGAAGGCGCTTCATCGGGCACATTAATCTGCGGAATCATCGGCCTCGAAGCTGGCCCATCGTCCACTGCGATCCTTGGAATACCAGATCTCGAATTCGCAGACGAAGGCACATTCGGGAACGTCGCAGCTCTGCTCATCTTCGAAGGCTCCGGTTCAGGCTCAGCGGCTTGCTGTTCCTCCAGAACCACCTCTTTCGGGGTTTGGAAGTTCTTCTCAAAGCTGACAATCGGTCTCCCAGGCTTGTCACTCACAACCGTGGGCCTTGGAAGATTAGGACTATAATCCTTTCGAGTCTTGCTTGTTGCCGCACGGATATCATCACCGCGAATCTCTTTTCCGTCTTTGGTAGGTGTCATCTTTGGTGCAACTTCGTCCGCGTCATGCTCACTCGTGGATGGAGGTGTAGGTGGCAAAGCTTCATTTGACATATACCAGGGATTCCGGCTTTGGCTAGGCGGGTTCCTCTGAATCTCCACGCGTTCGTGCCTCAGATCTGGCGCAGGTGGCAGGGTTTGCAGGGTGGGCGCTGAATTAGAGCGCTCCATCTTCTCATACTGCGCTCGCACTCTTGCGAATGGGTTCTTGCGAACATGAGATGGCAATGGCCGGGTCGAAGTTGTAGTATCTTGCTGCTCCCCATTGGAATCTTGCGGCTGCTTCTTGGGCGGCGACTGTTCTTCTGAAGGATCTTCCCATATCTTGTCATTGGGATGCATGTACATCTTCTTCTCTCCACTCAATATCCGCTTGCTCCCACTGCTGGTCCGGCGATGCGCGACCGCAATGTCGTTGGCAACTGCTTCTGCGAGATGGTCATAGCTCTTGGAAGAGGATTCCCGCCTCTTGTGCACGGACACGACGCCGTTGGCGCTTGGTGGGCTCACTTTTCGGGGTCTTTCGAATGTGACCCTTTTGGTGGAGGAGGTTGTTGAGCTGTCCGAATTCGATGTCTGACTGCCATCTGAGGCGCTGCGTTGGCCCTGCACCGAGAAATCTTGACTCTGCCGTCTCTGATAACTTCCCTTTCGCAAGTGAGAGCGATAATCCTTCGGCAGATCCGGATTCGCGAATACTTTGGGCGCATTCGCCGCTTCAGGGTTTCGGTGTTTCCACACGAGCTCAGCAGCTTCATCCTGTGCTGCGGTATGAATCTTTCGCTCCTCTTCCAAATCCATATCCTCCAATGCCTGCCTCAATGACTTCGCCTCTTGCTTCTCCATCCATCGCGATCCACTCTCAAGGTACGGCATGCTTGGTGCGTGGCGAATAACATGCGTCTCGTCGGTTTCTTCGGTGGGAGGTAGTGGTGATGCCGACAGCGGCCTGGCGAGGGGACGGCCAGCAAATGGGCCTGGTGCTGAACACATGCTCTTCTTCGCGAGATTCGAGTCCGTTCGACGATGGGAGAGTTGTTTCGCAGGCATGATAGGCATACTGTTACTCGTCGGCAGAGCCGGTCGATCTTCATTCGTAGGCTTCACTTCCGCGGGCTGTGTCTCGGTGCGCCTCAAGCTGCCGAACTTCGAAGTAGGAGGTGGTCGCGCGCCCGAAGGCCTCGGTGGTTGCGCATTGCGCAGGTTGGAAAGGTACTGCGCTGTGTTTGCTGCATGTGAGCGATTGTCCTCTGCAGCAATCGTACATTCTCGCAATCGCGACGGTCGTGGTGGGGTGTGAGGGAGGGGGATCGAAGACATATGAGACTGCTGACCCATTTGTTCCTCCGACATGGACGTCGGACGCGGTTTTGGTCTGTCTTTGCTCTTTAGCATCGTGCTCCCGTGAACTGGTCGGGTTGCCAAGGGAATCGCTGGAATGCGGGCGTGAAAGACAGCAGATTAATGCGTACAGCTGCAACGAAAGAAAGCTCAAAAGAACTGCAGAATCGACGGTAACGACGGAGTGGTGGTGATGATGATGCGAGAGTGGTGAGTAAGGAACAGCCTCCAACGCCTATCTATGCAATGCATCCGCGGGCTCGTTGGGAGTTGGAGTCGTTTGTCGAAGTATGCCGTTATCCCAATCAACACAGACGTTGCCCGAGCGACTTGACCTCTGCGGAGATTATTCACAAACCCTGAACCTTCTCAACGCCACACCCGCATCGCCTATCTTGCGAACGAAGATGGCTACAGTACATCGCGTGGTGATTGCATCCTCCAGCAGTATTCTTCGTTGTTTGATTGTCGTCGGTGGAGGAACGCAGTTGCAATTCGTTTCAAACGACGAGATGACGCCCTTGGATGACTGCAATGGCCAAATCTCGGCCGCGATTTGCGCCCAGGATCATCGATATTCAAGTGACGCAAGATCGAAGACACATCCTCCGCTCGTTTGTCACTTCACGAAATGAGCATCGCAAAGTCTTCCGAGCCGACGGCTTTGTGCCTCAAGACACTTCAGAGTGAAGAAAGTCGCCATCACCTTTTCGGAGTTGCAATCCGGATTCGCGGACATTTCTCCGGTCTCACCTTTTCACCAGTCCATCGACTGACCAGGACGCAAGATCTGCGTCCGCGCGAAAGGCCTTCAACGAAGTCTCAGGACCGTGCAAAAGAAAATTCGTCGCACTGAGAGATCGAAGATAGGAGTTGGCCGCCTCCAGCGAGCAAACCGGGTCAGAGTCTCCCAAGCGGTTCCCCAGCACAAGCGCTCTCCTACAAGGTTGTTCCTGTTGGACAGTACAGTCCAGATGGGCAGGCTGAGACGGATGCCTAAGGCATCAATGCTAAGAGTCATGTGACTGAGGGGAGCTTACCTCTCCTCAGTTCTCCTGCTTCCTATAATAAACTAACACAATTATAACTAGGTTAGTTCCTACTATTGTTTATTAATTTAGTTACTTCTACTATATTTAATACCTATATAAACCCTATAGAGTAGTTTTAGCTTAGTAGATTATAAGCCTAGGTTAGTAGTCTAACTACTTTAAAGATTCTAGTAGTATAGGTTATTCCTATACCTATTAGACTTTAAAAGAGAAGTAGAAAAGGAAGGTAATATAAGTTAAAGCCCTATATATTATATCCCTAGAAGATAAGGATATATTTTAGCCCTAGAAGGACTTATTAA